>NC_139217.1:204234819-204389527 GCF_055691185.1 Crinia signifera
GTGTCCTCCCATAAACAGTGCTGTTTTAATTTGAAGACACAAAGACCAGCAAGTAGGCAGAGCATAATACCCCTTTCACACTTACAAAATATCCCGGGTTTTTGCACATGAACGTGCACCAACCTGGGATTTAGCTCAGTGTGAAAGGGTCTTGTCACCGCATACCGTGTTCAGCATTCCGGGATTTCTACCCAGGTCCGTCCTGACCTGGGTAGATTCCGGAATCGACACGGGATGCGGTGAGTGTGAACGGGTATTACGGGTCAGTGAGACCCAGATCCCGTTCACTGCAGTGAAAATTCGCCGCTGGGAGGTGCTGACATCTCCCAACGCCGCCCCGGCCAAGCCTCCAGATGACGCCACCTGCCCGACTTCATTCCGGGTCGGGTGGCCAGTGTGAAAGCACTTGCAAGCCGGGTCGCACCCGGAACTTAGAACCCTTCTTGCAAGTGTGAAAGGGGTTTTAGAAGGCTGAAGACGTGCAGCGCCAGAAAAAGCTGGTGATCCACGATGGGGGCTGCATAAAGAACAAAGCCCCACATCGCCGGAAAATACATCTGGTAAGATCTTGGTGCACTATTTAAAAAAATAGAAGTGCCGGTAAGCCTGCACCGCCAATAAAGAAACAGCATAATACATCAGTGAAAGTGCTATCCTCTGCCATAACGCACAGGGATAGTGCATATTACCCTGAACGCCACTTCTCACATCTACCCCAGAAAGCTCTGTACTTGGACTTCCCTTTACTGTATGATTGCCTTCACCTGTGTTAAGCAGGGTAGTTGATAACTAAGGTGTTTCACCATAGGTGATGGCAATCATATATTAAGGGGGCATTCCAGCAATAGGTAATTGTGTCCCTCCTGGAGAGGGTCATGTTGGAAGGCATGGTGAAACTGCTATAAGCTGTTCAGCTAAAAAACTTACTTTCCTTACAGGCACCGTGTCTGCAGCAAAACAAAAGCCTGTGTTGAAAGCATTAGAGCACTTCTAAAATTCCCTTTGGGCAATGAATGCAAGGTAATAAAACTGAAATTGTCTGTTTTGCACTACAAGTCTAAGCAAGCCCTGGCATGCCTGAATGGTATGGGTATACTGGTGCTTGTATATAGAAATAAAAGCTCATCCATGACCATTTGAGATTGCCGGGACCCATACCTCCCAACATGACCCTCTCCAGGAGGGACACAATGTTCTGTTCCTGGACTTCCCTTTTAATTTAGAATTACCATCACATGTGTTTTGAAAAACCTCTGAGCAATTAACCTGTTTAAATCAGGTGATGGCAATCTTAAATTAAAAGAGAAGTAAAGAAACAGAGAATTGTGTCCCTCCTGGAGAGGGTCATGTTGGGAGGTATGCGGGACAAATGTAAAAATGCGTAACTCCCAACATGACCCTTGCCAGGAGGGACAAACTACTCTACTTCTGGACTTTCCTGTTAATGTATGATTGCTATCACCTGTGTTGAACAGGTTTACTAATAAGAAATGCGTTTCACCACAGGTTTCATACATTAAGAGGAAAGTCCAGGAGCATAGTAATGTGTCCCTCCTGGAGAGGGTCGTGTTGGGAGGTATGAAAAAGCACATTAAGGTGCACTCACACCCTGTTAAAACTAGAATGTGGGTGTGCACCTATGAATATTCTAAACATGTAATTACCATCTTTACAAAAGAGAGAAGCTACAGCTGTTCTGTCCTTTCACAAATGACTATAAGAACCAGGCTTAACTAAACAAATAAGCACATACCACACAACATAACCCACTCCAGGAGAGACACAATGCTCTGTTTCTGCACTTCCCTCTTCATTTATGATTGACGTCACATAAGCTGTGTTGAACAGGTTAAGGGCCAGATGTATCATGCTTCAAAAAGGGATAAGGTGGAGAGTGATAAGCAACCAGCCAATAAGCTGACACCTGTAATTTTCAATCGGGTGAGCTTGATAATGTCTAAATATGTTAATTTCTTACATTGAAACACAGAAAAGTTTAGCTTGGCGATCTACAACTTAAGAATTCATTAACCAGCAAAGTGCCAAAATGCACTACTTCTCAAGTAATAATAGCACAAGAAGAATCCTACAAATACATACATACCTTCCAACACGACCCTCTCCAGGAGGGACACATTGCTCTGCTCCTGGACTTTCCTCATAATGTATGATTACCATCATCTGTGTTGAAAGAACTTTCTTAGCAATTACTTTAACCTGTTCAACACAGATGATGGTAATCATACATTATGAGGAAAGTCCAGGAGCAGTGTATTGTGTCCCTTCTGGAGGGGGTCATGTAGGAGGTATGACATAAACATACTTGCCTACTATATATATATAAATAAATCGATGTGGGTATGTTCCCTATGGACTCAAAAATAGCTTAACTGATGTTGATGAAATTTCCAGGCAATCTTCAGATTAGCCCAACGGGTGATCCTGTAAAGTTTGGTAGCGATCGGATCAACAGAAATATTTTTTTTTTTTAATTTTCATCAAAGTTGTGCAACGGAACCAGATTGACCATCAAAATATTGTCACCAAATTTAATCGAGGCAACAATCATCGGTGGCAAATTCAAAGGTGAAGACATACAAATTCCACGCATACCGATGATTTCCAAGGATTTACCATTCGAATTCAAGCGTCTCCAGTTCCCTTTGCTATTACCATCAACAAAGCACAAGGCCAATTGTTGACTATTGCTGGATTCAATTTGGAAAATTCATGTTTTTCACAGGGCCAATTGTCTGTGGCTTGCTCCTTAGTTGGCACACCAACAATTTTTTACTCCAAATAAAAAAAACAAAAAACATTGTCTATCCGCAGGCCTTAAGATGAATTAATAAAAGAAATATAATTTCCCATTTGCCTTAAATACATGTTTGTTTGTTTTTCTTGGGTGTAGCAAGGCACTGTACCTATAGATATCTGCTAACACTTTGTCGCATGACCGCCCCATCCATCCACCAGAAGTCATCTGGCTATAGATAATTAGTGCTTCCCGTGCGAAGCTGGGGCGGGACGCTAGTTATGCATAAAAAGAAACAAAATGACACAACTGTCTGTATGACAAGTTCTTGCCTTCAGTCACGCACAGGCTTTCTACTCCTTACATTGAGGAAAGAAATTATACATTGAAATCAGAGGAATACAGAATAAAGAAAACATATACTTTTGTCCTAAGTTTCAAAGTCAACCTATAAAATATCTGACTTACTGTGTAATGAATGGCTGTTCCATTGTTTCAAATATTCGTCCAAGAATAGGATTTTTAAGTTGAAGAGTAGAACAATGGATATGCACAGTAACATTATAAAAGGTCTCAGGGAACCCATCCTGCATGTCTTGTTACTATGTAGCTCAAGGTGAGAGTAAAATGGACTTGTGCAGTGCACTGCTTTGTCAGTGTACACACCCTCCCATGTTTGTAATAAAGCTGTAAAACAACCTGCTTGTCAGTTGCCTACTGTATATAACCACTTAAATAACATCCAGTAAAGCAATCTCTTTATGGAGAGAGCACATTAGATAGCAACTTTCCCAAACAATTGAAGAAAAAAAAAAACTGCATGTATTACATTTTCTGATGATTTATTGAATGATTGTTTTCCTGCATCTAGGGCTGGGTACACACACAAAGATTTATCTGTCAAATCTGTCTGATGGGAACAAAAATCTGGAAATGTATATGAGCAAATTACATTCAACATTTGTTTCCAAATTCTGAAAAACAGGCAAAAACAGTTACTTGTAAAAATGTTTTGTATCAGATTAATTTAAACAATTTGTCTGACTGGCCATTGTATGTGTTCTAGCATTTGGGTGCACATTTTTGATTATCATTTGCTCCCATGTACAGATTGAGCTGGTCCCAGCTTTGCAGGGGATGGCGGAAGAATCGCCAGCCGCCATCCCCCGCCAGCCGCCATCTGATCTGCGAAAGGGGACGCGCGCACACGAGATGCGCGCGCATCCACTTCCAATGGCGCTTTCCCCGGGTCCCCGCCGGCTTGCCGGCGGTCACCCGGGGTCCCCACCGCCTCCCCGCTCTCCCACCTAACCCTGTCCATCTCCCTGAAGCGGAGACGGACAGGGTTCCCGTCGCCCCGTCGCCCAGAAACTGAGATGCGCGTGCGTGTGAGATGCACGCGCATCTCAGTCAGATGGAGCGCCTCGCCGCTGGCGGATCGCCAGTGGAGACAATCTGGCGATTCGCCAGCAAGAGGGAGGCTGGCTCCATCTGTATTTCCAGCTTTTTATTCCCACCAGATAGATTGGTCAGATAAATCTGTAGGTGTGTGTACAGGTCTAGCTTACCATAATAATCTTTTACACAGTACAGGTATGATCTGACTTGAGCACATACCCAGTTTGAGATCTATTTAGAGTGATTACTTGATAATAGCTAAAAACCTCACATCACATTTGAAGGCAGAGTCATGCTGGATACACACCTAAAGATGTATCTGTCCAATCTGTCTGGTGGGAACAAAAATCTGTTATGCATGGGAGAAAATGTTAATCATCCATTTGCTGGAAAACAGATACAAATGATTGGATGCATTTGTTAAATGCAGGGAAATGCGTTGGAACCCTACAAACACTGCACCAGAGGGAGACCACACAGAATACAAGCAGACCATCTATCCTAAGGTGACTACAGATAAAGTTGTAAAGTTGTCAACAAAAGGTGATTCAGCACCATCAACTGGGAGACCCAAGGAATTACAGGTGGCAGCTGTAAGGTACCCTCATTTTAAAGTGTCTGGCCAGACAACAAATATCTGGACAGTCTAAATATAATTAACACCAAAACCTAACCACTAACTGACTGTTTATCTAACCAGCTATTTCATTTGAACCAATTAACATACTAACAGGACTGTGAATACTCTCAAGGGAAGTGCAATTATAATTAATATGTTTTAACAAAAACCTCTGCATGCTTATATAGTCACAACCGGTTGTGCATAATTCTTTTATTTATTTTTATATTTGCATTTAATTTCTTAATTTTTACATGTATGTTCTTTGATGTGTTGTATGTTTCTAGAGAGCAATTAAATAGTAATTACTGTTATCCCCTTATTGCGCAGTTCTATTTCTTTCCTTTTCTGTCTGCTATCTTGGGGCACCGAGCTTGCCCCCTTAGAACAGCAGCAATAAACGGGAAGTAACAGTATTTTTTGGTCTTGATAGTGGTGCAAATTTGATTTATCTGTGGCGCAGGACTTTGCACTTTTTGTTATTTGTTAAATCAATCTGATTGAACCATTTTTTTCTGAATGATTATTGTCTGCTTTCCAGAATTTGGGAGCAAATAGTTGATAGTCATAGGGGGTAGGGGTTATAAAAAAAACTATGGGTTGGACAGCCAGAATAGTGGGAAATGGTTAATCAAGATAATGGAGGGTGGAATATGGGGGTTGGGGAGAAAAACTATATCTAGTAAGAAGTCATTAGCACACCAAGAAAAAAAAGAAAAAAACAACCTTAAATCATAGTTGTCTTACCATATAGGCAATTGGCTCGCATTCAGGGAGAAAATGCTCTGTTCCTGGACATCACTGGTGATGTATGATTACCATCACTTTTGGGGATGTAGGTAATTGATAAGAAAGGTGTTTCAACACAGGTGATTGCAATCATACATTACCAGGGAAGTCCAGGAGCAGAGCATTTTCTCCCTGAAGGAGAGGGTCAGGTAGGCAACCATGCCTTAAATCAAACCCTAAAGCCCCGTCCACACGGGGGAGATATATTGCTCAGCCATATTTTGCTAGCAATATATGGTTGAGCAATATATTGCTCAGTTTCTCCTTTTCATCAGCGACCAGAGATGGTCGCTGATGAAAGGGAACCTCTGCCGGCTGTGCCACAGAGGTAATCAGCTGGTCGCAGGAGCACGCTCCTGCGACCAGCGATTAGAATGGGGCTGAAAACTGGAGCGTGCATTTATCGCCGGGGCACACTCCCATCACTGGCAATATGGTCGCCAGCGACCATATTTCCAGCGATTTCAGCCCCTATCGCCCCCGTGTGTACACAGCTTAAAAGTGGAAAAAAGAAGTAGTAAACTGAAATGCTTGCTGGCCAATACAAGTAGCTTGGCAGGCAAAATCGGGGAATTGGAAACCCTGGCCACAAGGGATGACTATGATATAATTTTGATAACTGAAACATGGGGTGACATTTAATAGGATGAGATTTTTAGTCACCTTCCAAAATCACACATTTTAGCACTTTTTAAAATTGCATTTTTTTCCCTGAATGTGCATATTTAATAAGATGCGAATTTGCTGCAAAAAAGTGTGATAATGTACGATTTTTAGTCATGAAAATGGGTGAATTTGAGGACATGTGCGATTTTTGTGTTAAAAAAAAAAATGGCGTGCAGTCCCCCCTTCCTGAGCATAACCAGTCCTGTGTTCATTGAGCCAGACCTGGTTCCAAAAATACGGGGGACAAAAAGCGTAGGGGTCTCCGTATTTCTGAAACCAGCCCCGGACTCTTGGAACAGTCCTGGTTCCAAAAATATGGGGGGGGGGGGGAACTGGGGGTCCCCTGTATTTTGAAACCAGCACCAGGCACCAACAGCCCTCAGTGTCATGCCACAGCCGGGGGACACTTTTTACATGAGGTCCCCTGGCTGTACAATGAGCACCGTGGCTGGACAGCCTTGGATGGGGTACCTGGGAGAGAGGAGACCACCCCAATAAAGGGTCCCCCCCCCCAAGTTTCACCCGTCCAGGGCTGAAGCCCGGGGGTGTCACTGGCGTCCGTGAGCTGTGGACGCTGGCCTGAAAGGGTTAAATCCTACATACCAAACAATGCTTTATATAGGTGAACTACAAGTCCCAGCAGGCCTCCCCGCATGCTGGGACTTGGCGAACTGCAGGTCCGGGCATTAATAGGCCTCCTGGGACTTGAAGTCCACCTGTAAAAAGAATGTTTAAAAAAACACACACACAGTGAAAAGTACACGTTTATTACACACACACACACACACACACCAATATACTTACAGCATCAGGGTCCATCGCTGACTCCCTCCTCCACTGGCCGGCTCACCCCGCACTGGCAGCGGGGTGAGCAGGCTTCCTCCGTCTCTGCTAACAGCTTCTAAAGCACTGTCATAGCGCTATAGAAGCTATTAGCGTGGTTGGCTCTATGCGTTTCGGAGACGCAAAACTCAGCCCTGATTGGCTGGGGGTTATTCTAATTCATATGGGGGTTATTCTAATTCTAATTCATTTGCATCCCCCGTGCTTTTGCATGGGGAATGATGTTGTGCGTATGCGCAGGTGTATTTCTGTGCATGTGCATACGCCGGGTGCATTCGGTCATGGCAAACAGACTATTCGCCGGGTGTACGCACCCAAGACTGAAGGAGTGGGGTGGTGGCGGATAGTCGTGCCCATGGGAATGCCCAGCGTTTCATGGGCATTCCCATGATAACACCCATGGTAATCGGCCCGTGATGTGGGTGCTGGGGGGGGGGCTGCCCGCCCACTTACTGCCAAATGTGCACACATATCTATGGTGGCCCGAGAGTCACTTTAGATATGCGTGCACTTACCATATCATTCAATGGTCGGCGACCATCGACTAATGTAGGTGTTTCCACATATCCTGCGGATGTTTATGTTAAATATCTATTCGCAACCAGTGCAAACGGACGTGGCATGCAAGAGGGGGGCGGGCGGACCGCCATTCGGCGGGTGGCATCTGGGGGATTCGCAAGGCTAAGAATTTGCAGGCTTGCGAATCGACCACAATAACCCCCTAAGTTTTTTAATATTTAACCACTTCAGTGGTACTTAAATTTCTGGGCTGTGTAGATAAGCTGACCTTGGCAAACTTGGAAGTTCTCCATGCTGTAATTTTCACTGAATTCCTGACTAAGGCCCTTATTCTGATCGGTGCGGATATTCCCGAATTCTGACGGTGCGGTCCGCACGCCACGCTGTGCGGCAGCGTGCGGCCATCGTCCGTAGAAACGCCCACGTGTCCTCCGCATTCGGACGGACTCACTCTTTAATAACAGGGCGTGTGTACGGACGACATACAAACCGTGCGTGTGCGGTGGAAACGTACAGATTCTTGCACGGTCTTCCCGCACAAGCACGGTCTTACCGCGTCAGAACGTACGGGAAGCTGTCCGTACGCCCCGATGCGGAGTATTTACGCTCAATCCAACACTTTTGTATTGAGTACACACAGCGATCACATGACCCACTTAGGCAATTAGGCAACCTCCTGGAAAAGGGATTGTTAGCAATTTCAATCAATTAAATGCTCATCTATACTAACCCACATTCCTACTTCATTCATGACACACATTAACCCTTACAGCATGTGACCCTAACATACATCTATATACACTATGTACATTTTGCTTATTTTAAAGAATTTAAACAACTTACACATATACTTTAGCATGTTAGAAAAAAACACTGACAACTTTGAACTTTAAATAACGATTTATTATAACAGAACTGTCAAAATAAAAATAAATCACATTTCCCCATCAATGATTTCGTCCATTAAGTCCAACATTTGCCTCATCAGGCCTCTGAGTCTAAGGAGGGCCCCACGGCGACCCTCCTCTGCTTGGGCAGGCTCATCTGTGGAGGAAATTCAAAATGAAAAATGACTAATGATATTCATGCATACATTTAACATAGTCAAACCTACATTTTAAACATGCATTCTGAGAGGTGTGTGTGTATATATATATATATATATATATATATATATATATATATATATATAGATCTATATATATATATATATATATATATATATATATATATATATAACTATATATAGATATATATATATATATATATATATATATATATATATATATATATATATATATACACACATATCTACCTATATATATGAGACATACTCCTATACATACATGCATACATACTACATGGAAAGCCTGATTTTTGCCCTCTACCCTTTACTCTGTAGAACACCTCACAGTCATACTGCTCCTTCTCAATCAAAACCCACCCATGACTAAGCTCTGAGAAGCATGCCACGCGCTGCACCAATCACAATTCTGCAAACAAAGTTCAGTGTCGGTTATATGATGGAGCCTAGCAGGGGAGTTACACAACTCTCCGGAATGCTCAGTACATTTGTGCAATCAAGCATGGCTTGGCTGCTGATGGTCTGCTCCAGAAATCATTGTCAGAATGCCAGTTAGGGGAAGCTGCAGCACTAACCCACTCCCATGCTCAAAAGCATTACTAAGACCAAATACACACACAATTATGGTGAAAAACATACATGCAGACTGCAGGGGGTGGTTAGCTAGAGGAGGGCCCAGGGGCACTCACCACTTGTTACTCCAGTCTAAGCCACGCCTGGCCATACTCCATTTATGCCATACTGAATCTAGTTTACACAGATCAATCACCAGTAAACTCTACTCACCTATATGAGGCTACAGATTGTATGCAAGCAGCAGGGACATGTAACCCTTACATGAGCAAGTCATCACTATCTTCCAGGATACAGATTAACTACACAGGTTCAGTGGCACTTAAAATCGACCTGACAGCCATCTGCACAACCTGTGTCATTAATATGTGTCCAGGATGAAAGGGATGGTTTGGCCACCCTATCTAACCCCAAAGTGTGTCTGTTGCTATCCAGTTTGTTTTATCACTTTATAGTATTGGCAAACACTATTGAATCACCAGTGCTACAAAGCAAATAGAAGATGACTACAGGAATAATGAATCTTTATGTATACATACCACTTTCCTCCGCCTGCGCCACCTCACAGGCCTCCTCATCTTCCTCTTCAGCTGGTACCAGCTCTGCCTCCACCAGCTCCTCCTCCTCTGGCACCACCTCCTCTGGCTCCACAACCTCCTCCTCCTGTGCCACCACCTCCTCCTCAACAATCTCCTCCTCCTCTGGCACCACCTCCTCTGGCTCCACAGTCTCCTCCTCCTCTGGCCCCACCTCCTCGGCCATCTCGCCAGTGCCCTCCTCCTGGGCCTGGTACGCCTCTGCCTGCTCCCATGCCTGTCTTGCTCTATCACGGGCTGTGTTTGGACAAAGTAAAAAAAGTGGCAATTAGTGGTAATTTGTATTAAGCCTTATCAACCTATAAATGCAAAGGTTATAAGTACAGATAATTGTACAGCCAAACAGCTCCTCAGTGGCCTTTGCAAAACACAGCCTGTAACATGGCAGGTATGCTGTGACATTTGGGCCATTTTAAGCATCACAAGCATTAATCCTCCCCAATAACATATTTTATGACCATTACAGGGAGTCAAACTCATATATTCTATGCCATGTTTAACTCATGATCAGGCTGCTGACCTTAGTGGATTAAATAATGTCAAGTAAGCAATCATGTACAAATCCACATTTACTGTTGAAATACTCACATCTAGCAATGCTGGCCCTTATGGATTGAAGCCTCTCTGGCTCCCTGCGCCGGAGGTCGGACCACCGCCGCTCCAGCTGAGCGATGGTCCGCCGCACATGGGTGCGGGCGTATATCCGCCGGCGGGCCACCGCATAGGCAGAGCGTTTCTGCCTATTCGTTATGAAGGGGCCCGCATGCCCCAGCCTGGTCTCCATAACGGAGACCAGTGTCCTCAGCTCGGCTGCAGAAAAGGGTGCTGCTCTGCCATAAGCCGCCATCTTAGCAATGGCACAAATCAAACAATCATGTGCTGTCATTGGTTGATCAGAGTGATATTTGGTATTAACTTTATTGTTCATTTTTACACTAACAGCGTGTATGCGCCCGTACAGACGGCTAACCCATTGCATCGCACACCCATCCTAAACAGTGTAAAATAAGATGGAAACACATTATATCTAATCTATAACATTCACCAAACATGGGTCTAAGCAACAGGTGAAATAGTGTGCATCTCTAGACACTTACACCTAACTCCACAAGGTACTAAACAGCTAATTTATAATGAAGGCAGACCTTTTCCCAAAATTAGGCCATGCTGCCATGTGTACACTTACCTTCTACTGGCCCCTACTACAGAGGTGGAATGAAAAGTAGCTAGCATCTAACCTGAATGTGGAGTGCTTTCACATGTGATTTGTATGCTAGCACTGATTACTTGTGGCTAAGTGGTGGACTGGATTGACATATGGAATGGGTAGTGTCAGTTGTACTACATAGCAAACAAGTGCACAGTACAGAAGTACATTCAAATATACATTGCATGTCTGACCTCAGTTGTATTTGGTCATTGGTGTTGGAATCTGCATTTAGCAAATAAATCAGACTTACTGAGTTTGCCAGGTTTTTTGGAAATATTTTTTAACACCAAGGGGCGGGACGTATGCGCCGCACGGTTGACGCTGGCGTACGGGACGCGGCCGTACGGAACGCAGGTTGCAGCTGATTAACGCCAATTACAGAAATAGTATTTAAAGTTGTCCTAGAAAGGCAAACAGTTGTTGCAAACATGCCAGGCTCAGAGTCAGAGGAAGACCAGGTGGTGCATAATCTCTTGGCACACATGGAGGCCAACACCACCTATGTGCCCCTCAACCCAGAGCACCCAGATGGCCCATCCACATCAGGCCAATCAGCAGCAGGGCCATCCTCAGCATCAGCAGAATCATTGGGAACACAGCAGGTGGCTTCCCAACAGAGTAGCCAGGCCAGCACTTCAGGTACAGCAACCGGTGGCCGTGGCAGTGGCAGTGCCCGTGCCCGTGGCCTTGCCCGTGGCCGCAGTGGGGAAACAGAGGAACCAACCACAAGAAACATGGCATATGAACCGCGGGAGCTTGACATCCTGGTGACCCAGGCACGTGATTTAATTGAGTGCCCAGCGGTGAAGTTGACACACACAAGGAGATGGAAGATCTGGGAGGAGATAACGGCGGAGATTAATGCAGTGGCTCCACAAGTTCGTCAGACGGAGCACGTTAAGAAGAGGCAAGTACATGTGTGTTACATTTGAGTAGGACAAGTCCAGTAATGTTAACATTCAATATTAGATGGAGTTGGTCAATGGGTGTTCACGTTGCTTGGAGGCACAGACATGTTGGCCATGACATAGAATTGATAGTTATTGGAGGGTGACTGTTTTTGTATCTTCTAAGGGTTGGTTTGAAAAATGAATATAATGTAAGTTTGGTGTCAGTAGTCACATGTTGTATTATGTTTCAGATTGCAATGGGTGCTACAGCAAACATGAGTAGTTACATGTATTAATATGTACACTTTGA
The DNA here is from genome assembly GCF_055691185.1 of Crinia signifera. Lineage (NCBI taxonomy): Eukaryota > Metazoa > Chordata > Amphibia > Anura > Myobatrachidae > Crinia > Crinia signifera. The sequence continues at coordinate 204,247,072 of NC_139217.1, forward strand.
TTGCAGGTGGCACGACTTCAAAGGCAACCTCAAGAAGAAATTGACCCAGCGGTGGGAACACAGCCACACCTCTGGGGCTGGCCCCATGCCATCCAAGCTGGAGCTCACCCCCCTGGAAGAGATGGCCCAGTGCTGTATAGCAGTGGAGGAGATCCGGGGGGTGAGCACTATAGACAGCGAGTCCCCAGCGGAAGTGATGGCTTCTACGCTTGAAGGTAATTATTTGCCAGGCCATAAGTAGATGTTTAACATTTGGCATGGAATGTGTGGTAATTGGTAATTTCTCGTTCAACAGCATCCCCACCGCTTGGTCCAGATTCTCTTGAGGAGGCCGTGGAGTCTGTGCCACCTGGCCCCAGTAGCAGGCCCGTGCAGCAGCCGCCGGGATTGTCCGCGGCTGAATTGTCCATGTGGGGCCGTGTGCTGGATAGTATTGTGCAGCAGGGAGAGTCTGCATTCGAGCGGGTGCGTAGGGCCGAGGAGGTGCTGCAGGGTTTGACCACCAGCCAGCAGAGTATTGCTGAGAGCCTGCAGGCTATGAGTGCCAGCCAGCAAGCTATGAGTACCAGCCATCAAGCTATTGCTGCTAGCCTGCAGGTGCTGGCTGATCAAGCCCTGCGGCAAAATGACCTCCTCCTCCGCCATAATGAACTTATGGTGGAGCTAGTTACCAGCAGGGGAGCCTAGAGAGGGGGGGAGCAGGTACTAATTACCCGGGCCCAGGCTTGCTGAAGGGGCCCCGCAGGGGCCCTGGTTCGACCCCTCCCTTCCCCCTCCGTCCCTCCCGGGTATCACCAGTAGCACACACTTCTACAGCATGTGCTGTTCTGACAGCAGGCTCAGCATGAGTGTCTCACTAACAGCGTGAGAGGTCATGCTGAGCCTGCTGTCAGCACAGCACATACTGTAGGTCAGTGACGTGCGGTGAGGTCAGTGACTGGTGAGGCACTGGCTAGGATAAGAGCCAGAGTTACACACGTACACACAAACAATATAGACCGGATAGATTTACCATTTAATTGAACAATAACAATAACATATTTCCCTGTATCTCCACAGGATTTAAAGCAAAAAAAAAAGAAAAAGATGTGGAAACTTATATCAAATAATTCACATGTATTATACTTGAAGGTTATGCCTTCCCAATTAAGGATTTTACACCTTTATATGTCTTTTATGTGTAACAATATTTTATATTGCTGTGTTCAAGGTTCTTGTTATTCTTATTTGATACTTTTTATGTCTGTGCAGTAAAAAGTTACACTTGCTGCTATGATGTCTTACCAATAGTTACAGTAACACTTTCTTCTATGGTAACAATAGGCTGGGAAGCAAGGCAGTTATTTTTAATTTCTGGAGATTACTCTGACATTTGTTGCTTCCCAGAATATGTCGCTCTTTTTGTATATCTCACAATTACATTTATAAAATGAACATAATTAGCTCACAATTATGCTAGGTTGCACTTATTTATATATTTTATCCTGGAAGCTGTAATTAGTACACTTCTTTTTAAATATTGATTAAATAAAAGCTATGTTTTAACGGATTGTGTTTTATCAGTTGGACATCCCCTGAAGTTTACCTCTGGAGTGCACAATCTCTCCACACTTACTCTCTTTTTTTCTTTAAACTGTGCATGGTACTGTCTAGAAAAGTGTGCACAAGTATAAAAAAGTTAAAAAAAAAAAACCGCATAGGGTCCCCCCTCCCGAGCATAACCAGCCCCGGGCTCATCGAGCCAGTCCTGGTTCCCCAAATACGGGGGGAGAAAATTGTGGGGTTCCCCCATATTTAAGAAACCAGCACCAGGCTCTTAGACCGGTCCTGGTTCCAAAAAATACGGGGGACAAAAAAATTGGGGGTCCCCCGTATTTTGGAACCAGCACCGGGCTCCAACAGCCAGCAGTGTCATGCCACAGCTGGGGGACACTTTTTATGCAAGGTCCCCCAGCCATAGCATGATCACCCTGGCTGGTCAGCCCAGGACGGGTACCTGGGGGAGTGGGGTCCCCCACCCCCAGGCTTCACCCGTCCCGGGCTGAAGCCCGAGGCTGTCCCCGGTGTCCCAGGGCGGTGGACACCGGGCTGATAAAAATAAGTGTAAAAGTATTGGGTTCTGCTGCGGAACAACAAATAACAGCAAACCGTCCCCTGTATGCATGGACTTGGGGAACCACAAGTCCCAGCATACAGGGCATTAATGGGCCCGCTGGGACTTGAAGTTCCACAGCAGAACCAATACGCCAATAAAAACACACACACAGTAAAATTTTATTGACACACACAGCAGTCTTCACCTGGCGGGCGACAGCCAATAAGCTCTTTTGCGCGGCCGCCGCCGTGCCAGGGCTTCCGGCGTCTTCACCTGGCGGGCGGCAGCCAATAAGCTCTTTTGCGCGGCCGCCGCCGTGCCAGGGCTTCCGGCGTCTTCACCTGGCGGGCGGCAGCCAATAAGCTCTTTTGCGCGGCCGCCGCCGTGCCAGGGCTTCCGGCGTCTTCACCTGGCGGGCGGCAGCCAATAAGCTCTTTTGCGCGGCCGCCGCCGTGCCAGGGCTTCCGGCGTCTTCACCTGGCGGGCGGCAGCCAATAAGCTCTTTTGCGCGGCCGCCGCCATGCCAGGGCTTCCGGCGTCTTCACCTGGCGGGCGGCAGCCAATAAGCTCTTTTGCATGGCCGCCGCCGTGCCAGGGCTTCTGGTGTCTTCATCTGGTGGGCAGCAGCCTTTTTTGAGCTCTTTTGCAAGGCTGCCACCCACTAGACTTCCTGGAGTCTTCTTTCTTCAGGAGCTCTTCTCTGCTCCATCTCTGCAGGCAGACTGTCTGCTGCTGGCTCACGCTAGCTCTTAAAAGACCTCTGAGGGGGGCGGAGCCAAGACATGGAGTAATCTGATTGGCTCCCGGCGGCCATCTTTGAATTTAAAAAATTCAATTATGTAGTCCACGGCACCGCAGCTTTTTATATAAATAGTAATTAGCGTAACCCTTGCACTACAAGTCCCAGCAACTGACTAATAATGCTGGGACTTGTAGTGCAAGGATATTAATTACTATCAATATTGCACAGCCACAGCCAGACTCCCTGCCAGTCCGGGGAAGAGAAGGAACTGAAAGCAAAGTTCCCCCTTGCCCCGACAGAGACCACAGGAAGCCGGAGGGGGGATCTAGCAGCGCAGCAGGTACGCACCGCACGATGTGTGTGTAATAATAGCAGCGGTGCTGTAATGTGTAATCGGCTGCTGCTACCCCCGCTCTGACCCCCCCGCCCCAGCAGCGCAAATCGACAGCGGGGGTTTCAGCGGTAATCGGCGGTGCGGTAGCGCGGCAGGTATCTCTACTTAGTCTAGCAACCAGGCTGCTGCCCCCCCCCCCCGCTCCCCTCCGCAGCCTGAGAGCTACCGCAGCAGTGCTACAGGCAGCCTCCGCAGATGAGAGCTACCGCAGCTGCGCCAGGTTGCGGAGGGGAGCGGGCGGGGGGGGGGCAGCAGCAGCCTGGTTGCTAGTAGAGATACCTGCCGAGCTACCGCACCGCCGATTACCGCTGAAACCCCCGCTGTCGATTTGTGCTGCTGCAGGCTGGGGGGGGCAGAGCGGGGGTAGCAGCCGATTACAGCACCGCTGCTGCCTGAACCCTGTTTTTTTAAATGTAATTATAAAATCACTGTGTGTGTGTGTGTGTGTGTGTGTGACTGTGTGTGTGTGTGTGTGTGTGTGGGGGGGTGCAGTGTGTAAGTCAGTGCAGTCACTACAGTGAGTGTTAACTTAACACTTACATGCTGGTGCTGCTGACCTGGTCCCTGTCTGCACGCACGCTGCCAGACACTGACTGCGCAGCTCATGGGCAGCGGATACAGGCTGTCATTGAGTGACAGCCTGCTCCGCTGTCCTATCACATCTGTCTCAGTGGCAGGGGCATCCGTCCCTGTCATTGAGGCAGACGAATCAATGCCGCTTCCCCATGCAATTTTAATGGGCTTCTCAGCCTATTTTCCCCATGCGGGTTATGCCCGCCCCCAGCTGCCCGACAGTTTTCTATTGTCAGCGGGAGGCACAGCTCCCGCTGCCGCCCAGCCTCCCCAAAGTGTCCCACCTCATAGATAATTAAAGAAAAAAATCAAATATGATATTTATAACAATAGCATATATGTGTTATGTTATAAATATCATCTTTTTTTTTTTTTTATCAGTTATGACAGGGGAGGCTCTGCCTCCCCTGCCTCCCCTGACTGCACGTCCCTGCTGTAGGTGTGTGCTGCGTCTGAGATTACAGGTTTTAGAGTTTTCTTTTACCCACCTCTAAACATTTTGGGGGTGTGACCTAAGTGTGGGAGGTTCCCACACCACACACACTTAGGCCACACCCCCAAAATTTTACCGGGGCCCGGCATTCCTCTCGGCTGCCCTGGTTACCAGCAATAGGGCCCTAATGTCACCCGCTTCGGGTGCATTACCAACACCATCACTCCCTGCTGCCAGAGGGGGAAGAACATCCACCCCCTCACCAGCATGTGCTCCACATGAGGCACCATCTGACTCTGGCCGTGGACGAGGCCGAAGACCTGCTGCACGTGGCAAGGAGCCTGCCAGGGGCAAACGTGCTCGCAAATGAACTTGTGTCCACATTAATCTCCACCGTTATGTCTTCCCAAATCTTCTATTGAGCTGTGTGTGTCAGCATCCTGTGTCAACATCCGTGCCCAGGGTCACCACATTTCCCCGCGTTTCAAATGTCATGTTTGGTTCCCCTGTTGCCCTGTTTCGGCTACCATTACTGTGTGCTGTACTTGAAGTGTTGGTGCTGTACTTTTGTTGTGAAGCCACCTGATGTGTTCCTAATGATTCTGCTGTGGCTATTTCTTCTATATTATTTCTTTTTTGGCCTGTTATGGTCCCATTTGTTTTGTGTTGTTTTTTTCATTTTTACCAAAGTGTCTTTAATAAATATTATTTTGGCCCCACAAATGTCTGTATTAATTGATACATGCAGAAGTGCCATGTGTATTAGTATTAATAATATTAAGCTGTGTTCATTATTTGCAGTGTAAAAGTGTGTGACAAGTGCAGCATGTAATGTTCCCTTTAAGCTGCATGCTTCCAATTGTAGCAGTTAGAAGCGTGTAATTAACAAGTAATGGGTAAAGTATGTGATTGTATTGGGTTCAGGTGACATTGGTTGAGGTGCGTCCGTCCTGATTAGGCGTTCCGATTGCCTAGCGCATGACCGAGTGGTGTCCGCAAAGCAAGAGTAGCCTTTTGGACACTGCACATTTCTTCCCTTTTTGTTCGCGTGCATTCGGCGTGCTGTCCGAATGCACGCCTACCAAAATATGTGTACTCCCCCGTGTCCGCCCATGTTTCCGCCCAGTTTAGCCCACTTTGAAAGTACGCCCCTGTGTCATTCCGCATGACGCCCATAACACACCCATATTGGCCGAATGATTGCGGTGCACATTTCTGTACGGTATTAGTGAGAACAAGTACGGAGACCATGCGTGGCACATGCGCGTCGCGTTCTCCACGCATGCGCAGACGGCTAAAAAACGCCATCCGAAAGAATTCGGAAAAGTACGCACCGATCAGAATAAGGGCCTAAGTTCATTGTCAGGAGACTTCATAAATGAGCTTATTCTGCCATCTTGTGGCTTTTAACAGTATTGCTCCGTGTGCACCTACTACAGCTGAAATTATAGAGCATTGTAGCTAAATTGTATCATTACCACAGCCTCTTAGAATTCTCTCTTTAAAAATGAACATTTCCATTACGTATAATTTTGCTTTCCAGTAATCACAAGGTATGTGTATATGTATGTATATGGTATAGACATAATAGTCTGTTTTCTGATACGTTTTTGTTATTTATTATGTAATTCCAAACTGTTTATCACTCCTACAAATTGCTTATTCTTCCTACTGTTACTTACAGTATATAATGGTTCCATAACAGCTGCCTTACCTGGTAATCTCATGAGCAGGATTATGAATGCATGAAATATTTAATTTAGTTAGTCACTTTTAGTTTATCCGCAGTATGGGGCTAATTCAGCATTGATCGTAGAGTAGCAAAAATCGCAATTTGCCGATGTTTCGCTATTTTGTGCATGCACAAACTCTGGTCACATTCTGGATGATGGAAATGCAGCGATATTGGGTAGGCGGTGATGTGGCATTGGGTGGACGTGGTTCGGACAATGGAAGCATGAACCGTTTTTGGGGTGGTTTGCAGCAGTTGGGTGCCTTCACATGCAGCCTCTGCAAAGCAATGCCTGCACCTGCCTAGGTTACGCAGACAGGAATCTCCCATATTTATGAAAGTATATTGTATTTCTGCAATACTATTTGCAAACGTTTTGCAATCCCATAATGGGGGTGGCTCTTGCATCCTTGCGGCCACCAGCATGTTAGATAAACCAGTTGTAGTTTTGTGTTTTTTTTTCCACAAAACGACAACTTAAGCTGAATGATGGCATATGTGTCTTATCTCTATGGCTGTGTACACACGGGGGTGATTTTGTCTAATATCGTGGGCAATGGCGATATATCTCCTCCGTAGTGATCGCTGGTCGCAGGAACATGCTCCTGCGACCAGCTGATTTCCACTGCCGGACTCCCCCCGGCAGTTTCTTTTTCATCAGCGACCATCTCTGGTCGCTGATGAACAGGAGAAACTGAGCAATATATTACTCAGCCATATATTGCTCAGCAATATATGGCTGAGCAATATATCTCCCCGTGTGTACACAGCATTACTTTCTGATTATCCCACCCTATTAGATTAGAACTTCAGTGTTATTAATTGATTCCATGAGTAGACTAAATCACACACTTCTGTTCCATATTTCCCTAATTTGTATCACATTTCCATGTACAGTTTGCCTTGCCCATAATAACCCATACTTGTCTACCTGACCCTCTCCATGCAGGAGAAAATGCTCTGTTTCTGGACTTCCCTGGTAATGTAAAGGTGTTTCACCACAGGTGATGCCAATCATACATTACCAGGGAAGTCCAGATACAAAGCATTTTCTCCCGCATGGAGAGGGTCAGGTAGGCAAGTATGTAATAACCTATAGTATGTAATGAGTCCAAGATGGCTGCCTTGTCTGGAACTTACATGGGTAGGATGAAAATTCATGGATCTATTAATTTGATCCTGTATAAAGTGCCTTAGTGTTCTGTAGTTCTCCTAGTACTGGGGTAACCAACCCAAGTCCTCGAGAGCTACCAACAGTGCATTTTTTGCAGGTCTCCTCACAGAGGGGTTTATTCTAGTTCATTCTTTCTTACAAAATCCTTCTTAGATGGACAAAACCATGTGCACTGCAGGGGGGCAGATGTAACATGTGCAGAGAGAATTAGATTTGGGTGAGTTATTTTGTTTCTGTGCAGGGAAAATACAGGGCTGGGCAACACTGGCCCTCCAGATGTTAATGAACTACACATCCCAGGATGCTTTGCATTAGTTTTGCTATGTGGTCATGCTGAAACTGATTCAAGGCATGCTGGGATGTGTAGTTCATCAACATCTGGAGGGCCGGTGTTGCCCAGCCCTGCTCTAATAGCATAATGATTGCAGGACATGCTGGAACTTGTAGTTTCACAACAGATGGAGAGTCACAGGTTGGCCAGGCCTGCTCTAGTATATTCATGGTTTTTATATTTCCTGCAATTGTAAACTGCTTCATTATGTTCCTGGTTTTGTTAATAAAGTCACCAAGGTCAAAGTCCTAGCCATGAATAGACAGTACATCCTGAAAGCTAAACAGAGTAAATAAAAAGGGGAAGTCATCACCACCTGGACAACCACCTTTAACACCTCCAGCATGGTTACTCCAATAATTTCAAGTCATAAGAATTTATTTGCAATGCGCTCATTTTGTCTACAGCATGATGGTCGACAGTCATTAGGTCGACATGGGAAAAGGTCAACCTGGGTCTAGGTCGAAATGGTTCTAGGTCGAAAGGTCATTAGTTCGACAGGTCATTAGTTCGTCAAGTCGTTAGTTCGACAATGTCTAGGTCGACTGTCAAAAGGTTGACATGGGGTTTTCCCCTGGTTTTTGAGCCAACATGTGCCGACAGGCGGTATTTCATGCCCTACCATCCACTAGGGTGTGATGGGAGAATAAAATAGTGTGCCGAGCGTAGCGAGACACCGTGCCTGACGCTTAGCAAGCGCAGCAAGTGATGCGAGGCTATGCGGTGCACTTTAAACTGTGTTGACATTCAGGGGAAAAAAACAGTGAAAAATCCCATGTCGACCTTTTGACTGTCGACCTAGACATTGTAAAACTAATGACCTGTCAAACTAATGACCTTTTGACCTAGACCCATGTTGACCTTTTCCCATGTCGACCTAAAGACTGTCGACCATCGTACTTTAGACAAAATGATCCCAACCCGAATTTATCATGTTTCAGAAAATCACTGAACAATGTTCTTGATTGAGCAGTATAATAAGTAACGTCACCAAATGTTGCACCACATAGAGTCTGTTATATAGGCATTATACCAGGGACGTGTGGTGAGGTTTGTGGTTGGTGAGGCACTGGCTTGGTGGAGCCAGCGCCGACAGGCTCTGTGGGGAGCGTTGGGACCAGGTTGCTTCAGCGCTGACAGGCAGGTGCTGTAGCTGCCCCCTGCATAAGCAGCAGTGACCAGAAAGAACAGCTCCTGCCTGTCAGCGCTGAAAGAAGCAACCGGGACCCAGTGGCCAAATGTAATAGCCTCTTAATGGGCAGACTTGTTTGTGTATGTGTTGTGTATTTGTGTAAAGTGACAGAGTTGTGTACTGTTTCTGTGTGATAGTGTAAAATAAGTGTGATTTTAAATGAAGTTTATTGGCCCAATACTGTTTAAAAGAACCTCTGTGGCTAGTACATTATAAGGCAAATATACTTAATTTAAAAACACTTATTTTACACAAACACACAGAAACAGTACACACCTCCACCTCTATCACTTTACACAAACACACACCTCTGTTACTTTACACAAATACACAGATACACACCTCTGTCACAACACAAGCACACACAAGTATGTCCCTTAACACCTGTGCCATAAAAAAAAAACACATTACCGTTGGTCCAGGCACTGCTTGCAAGCAGCCCAGACAGACCTCCAGCAGAGATCCAGAGCGTCCGGGGACAGGCACCCGGACACAAAATGAGAGCGCCGGCGGGAGGCAGAATAGTGACACCGGACAGGAGAGGGGAGCGCAGCATGCGCCGGTGTCCACATAACAGCAGTAGCTGGGAACCCGCCCCAGCTCCGCCCGCTCCCCCTGGCAATACAAGTCCCGCTCCCCCCCGGCAATATGAGTACCGCTCCCCCCAGCAATACAAGTCAGCGCCCCCCCCCCGGCTATAAAGTCCCGCTCCCCCCAGCAATACAAGCCCTGCTCCCCCCGGCAACATGAGTCCCACCCCCCCTCGGCAACATGAGTCCCCCTCCCCCTCCACCACCGGCAATAAAGTCCCGCTCCCCCCAGCAATACAAGTCCCGCTCCCCCCGCAATACAAGTCCCCCCGGCAAAACCCTTATAAAAATTGCACTGTGACTGTGCTATAAACGGCGGGCACCTCACCTATAGAAAAGATACGGTGACGGTCAGGGACGTGCTTTCTGCCTGTATGACAGCACGCCCTTGTCACTGAGACAGCATCACTGTGCCCAATCGGATTCAGTATTGAATCCCGGCGTTCAGAATCCCGACAGCCGAAATGCCGACAAGGGGGGGGACGTGGATCGCCCCCCTTTGTGGGCTCGCTGCGCTCCCCACGCAGCAGGCCCGGTGCCTCGCTACGCTCGGCACACTAATTTATTCTCCCTCCAGGGGTGTCGTGGACACCCGCGGAGAGAGAAAGTGTCGGCATTTCGGCGGTCATGATTCCGGCGTCGGGATTCTGAACGCCAGGATCCCGACCGCCGGGATTCAATACTGCATCCTGCCCAATCACTTCTGCCTCAGTGACAGGGGTGTGCTTTCATATAGGCAGAAAGCACGTCCCTGTCACGAGGCACTGCTATAGGTGCCGCCTATATGTCCTTTCTAAATGAGCTTTTACAGCCCAGTGCTCAGACCTGCCCACTGCCCGCCCCTGTGTCTGTTGTTGTAATATAGACAGCGAGAGGCACCGCTCTTGATGCCTCATAAACTAATTGGAAAAAATAATTGGTAAAAATTATTATAATAATACAAAGCATATTCTTATGACACATAATATGTGTCATAAGTATTTTCTTTGAATTGTATTATTATATTAATCATTAATGCTCTGCCTCCCCTGCCTCCCCTGACTGCACGTCCCTGCATTATACCTCTAGTTCCACGTGAAGTATCACTTTAAATCTCTGGCCCAATTTTACCAGAGCTAACCGGGTCCTGATATTAAGGGTCCAGCAATAGATGACCAAGGCACCGTCCGAAGATCACGGACCTCAGCGCCACATGTCAGATCTCTGACGGGCACCGGCTGTGATGTTGATCTCCATAAGCCGCCTGCAGTAGGCTGCCCTCAGCGTCACTCGTCAGCCCGCCAATGGGCACTGTGTGGTAAGATGGAAATGAAGCTGTTGCCGAGAAGGTGGTGTATGGCGGATGCTGCAGAGGTGACGTTTGTGGAATTGGTAAAGACAGCCGATAATTCCTGGACAGCTCAAGGGATCAGAATTAGTGGGGCTCAATCCTTGATGCGTTTCTCCGTCATATAAATCTGATGGTTTCCTCAGAAGGTGTATGACAGTGCTCAGAGATTGTATTAATTAGTGCAAGCTGGATTTTATTAAGGTTGTTTGATATTAAATGTATTTTAATTGCTTGGATTTTTATAAATAAGTATAATTCAACTGGTATATGTGCGCTCTCTTTGTTAGATTTATTTTGTGTGTTGATTGACTTCCATGGCCAAATGTAATAGAGTGAGAGGTTTAGGAAGTGAGAGATTTGGGGAGTTTTCCCATTTTTTTTAAAGCGGCTATCATTTTCACTGTAAAACCAGGTTTATTTTGCCATGTGAATGATTGCTGCTTTCAAAAAAATAGGAAAACTATCCCAAAATCTCTCACTTTCTGAAACTCTAACCCTATTACATTTGGCCCCCAGTGTCATTCCTGGGAGCTGCACATTTATACCAGATTTAATTATAATAGATTTAAGCGCTCCTAAAGAATATAATATTAACTAGTTGTGTAACATATAGAGAGTTTATATAATTGACATATTTGCGCCTGATTTGATTATTATTATCTTTATTTTCAATACATCTTCAGGACGTGCCGCCCTATACTGTGGATGTTATTGGACTCCTGGAATTTTGGAAACCAGGTATTAATCCCCCCCCCCCCCCCCTGCAGATACCCATTGACCAAGTTTATACTGCCTTTACCCTGTGTTCCGTGCAGTTTGTGGCCATTAATGACAAGAGGGAGGCGCCCCCCTATCTTAAGTGACCCGGGCCCCTGTAGGCTTAATCCCTGCATTCAGGGACATAACTGGTAATCATGGGGGAAATTTACTAAAGGAAATTTGGGTACTTGTTTCCTAGCACGGCCACAACGATTTTGATCTGGGGCATCGCAGGTAAAAAAATTGCATTGGTCGCATCGCATGCGGGCTAAAAAATCGCATGCGATGCGACCGACGCTCGCCACACTAATCTATTCTCAACTCCACGCCGACATGGATAGTGGGGGTATGAAAAGGTCGGAGGACGCGTACCGCCGCCCCTCGCGGGCTCGCTACGCTCGCCACGCTTCGGGTTCACGTTAATCGTGGGGTGGCGTTAACTATTTTTGGGGGGCCATTTCACTGGTCAGGGTTTTTTTTGGGAGTCTCTGGCCCATTTAACATTGTTCCCTATGTTGATTTGGGTAAATTGAGGCATTTTACATTGTTCCCTATGGGAAATCGCAGGCATCGCGTCGGTACCATCTTATGCTTATTTTGGCCGCATACGATGCGACCGACGCGATTTTGACTTTTTCAATGCATTTCCCGCGATTGTGGCCGTGCTAAGAAACAAGTACCGAAATTTGTAAAAAAATATGTGTATTTGTATCCAGAAATACACTTATTTTTTACATTTACCATCCCGAAAATATGGCAATTCGTATTCGTATTGATAGCACATCAATACGAATTGCCGTATTTTCGGGATAGTAAATGTAAAAAATGAGTGTATTTCTGGATACAAATACACCTATTTTTTTACAAATTTCCTTTAGTAAATTTCCCCCCATATGTTTAACTTGATGGACGTAAGTCTTTTTTCAACCTAAAATTCTATGTAACTATATATATATCTATATTTTCTTTTTGGTTGGCATCTAGCTCTGCATTGAACCATGTTGTTTTGCTCACCATCTATGTGCCCCTAATTCTGCCTTATTTTTCTCCATATTTACTACTACCAGTATAATTTTTTTTTTACTATATAATGTAATTCGTGCGACATCTAGTGGACATAGCTAATATTGCAAGACCAAGTTACTAGAGCTTACTAACTGGGCGTTTCTTAATAATTCTTGTACTGTATGATGAATACATTTGTGGTTTTAACAACAACTCCCAAGGTTCAATGGGGTAGAAGTGGCAACAAATGCAGTTACCTGATCTCTCCTTAGGTTTTTGTGTATCTCTGCTTCAGACATTTAAGTCTCTCATTACCCTCTCGCTTATATGGAAGTAATCAGAGCATCCAAGAAACAATTGAACTACTACTACTACAGCAGGGTTGCCGACCCTCCCGGAATTTGCGGGTGTCTCCCGAAAATCGTGTCCTTCCTCCCGGCCCCCGGAAGGGTGGGCAACCCTCCCGGAATCAGGGGGACCCCCACTGAGCCCCCCGATCGCGGCATTTATATGCCGCAATCCGCGGGTCTCAGGGGAGGGGGCGGAGCTAAAACGGCACAATCGTGACATTTTAGCCCCGCCCCTCCATGGATAACAGTTATTTCGGCTATTTGTCATAATGGGGGTGGGGCTTAATGACGTCACAGTTAAGCCCCGCCCCCAAAACGCTTCTCCCGGAGAGGATTTTTTTAAAGTCGGCAACCCGGTACTACAGAAGCACACAGATTTTTTTACAGTATTTGCACTGGTTGATATGAAGTCCCAGTTGTCTACCATTTCTATACAAGTCTGTGAAAATGAAAACCAGATTGGTGGTCAGTTTCATTATATTGTTCAGCTTAATATTATGCAGCAACAGTTGCATTCCAAGGTCGATTACCTCGAAAACAGATTGAGACATAATAATCAAATTTTGGTAAACATTAGCTAATATATTGCAAGTCCTGACCGTTTCACATTTTTATTGTCTGACTTTCCTAAGCTTTTTGGAGTTTCAGAAGAAGCTCTGTGGAGATTGAAAGAGCTTATCACTTTTGCCCTTTCTGTTATGTAGGGTACACAATAATGAAACAATTTCCCTTGAACCTCCCGGGAGCTCCCAGGCAGTCCCAGGCTCATGATTTGTAAAATGGTGTATTTGTGTGGAACGATCACAATCTGATCTGATTGCGATGGTCATTAGACAGTCGGATCCGGTGCTTCATGTGTTTGCACAGTGCAACATGCAACCATCTTGCAGATTGCCCTTTGAAATTTAAATAATGGGCAGGACTAGCTGAAGGGATATAAATAGCATAGCAGCAGCCATTTTAGATCTGTGCATTTCTGCTTTGTTACTAGTGAGGCTTGGGGTATACCTGCTGAACGCTGCACATAGCTATTTTGCTCTTCTTTGTTTTTGCTGCTATTACAAAGTGTGATTTTCCTGTGTCCATTCTGGAATCTGTAGTGATGGATCGTTACCAGCCAGATTATCTGATGTACTATGCTTTGGTGAGGCTGTGGCATGAAAAGGGCCCAGCATAGGAAAGCTAGATCATGTTGGCCGAAGCAGTGGCTACTGAGTCATCAAACTCGTTCTCACATGCCAGTGCTCAGGGAGATTAGGGACAACAATCCTGATGACTACCACAACTTCCTGCAAATGGATGATGCCACCTTCCAGAAATTGCTGCATCTGGTGACCCCCCACATCAAGAAGCGTAGATACTAAGTATCGGATGACTATCACTGCTGAAGACCAGCTGGTGGTGACCCTGAGGTTTCTGACAAGTGACGGTCTCTGGCTGACCTAAAGTTTGGTTCCCTCATCTCCCCACAAGCTTTGGGCCTCATCATCCCGGAGACCTGCAAAGCCATTGTGAAGGTGCTGCAGTACCAGTATTGCAAGGTAAGGAAAAATACACCACACAACTGTTGTACAAAAACTGTTTTATTAATACTTAAACTGTGCCTTGGACACACTTGAAATGTTTTTGTCTTTAGAAGATATAGAGATGGTGCAAAAATATTGCACAATTTGTAAATATTGTGTATCATCAACTTATACCATTTGTGATAGCTCTGGAATTTTCTTTGTCTTTACAAAATATAGAAATTGTGCCTTTGCATATCTGTGTCACAGAAAAACGGTAAACATGTCCGCATAGCCCAACCTGTCAACAGTGGTTCCTGCTACTATAATTATAAGGGCTATTTTAGGGCTATTTTATTTTTTTGATGGCAGTGGTAAATGCAAAATACAAGTTCATCTTCCTGGATGTCGGCAGGAATGGGAGTGCTTTGGATGGTGGCACTTTAAAGGATACCAAATTCTACGAGAGTCATCTCCAACACCCTTCACTTGCCATCTGCCCAGGAAACAAAACAGAGGCTAATTTTTTTGTTTGTGATGGACAAGGCATTCGCCCTGCATGAGGGCATACGGAAGTCATATGCGCAAAGGGCCCTAAACCTACATGCGATCTAGGGCATGCCATATTGTGGAAAACGCATTTGGAATCTTGGCTAACCGCTTTTGCATATTCCACATTGCCATCAACCTAAGGGCAGACAAAATAGACTAGGTCTATCCAAGAAAACACAGATCTGCCAGAAGAGCTAGTGCAGATGTCTTCCTTGGAAACCCCTGCACAACAGTATAGGGGGACTGCATGCACCAAACAGGTCAAGGGCCAGTACATTTTAACAGAGTGGGGGCTGTCAATGGAATCCATTTGTTACTATAATCTTTGGATTTTGTGCGCCAAAGACACTCAAACTCACATTACTTATTGATGAATCCTTCCACAAAATCATGCATCAGACATTTCTACTGGAAAAGGGGAAACAATGCTTTTTAATGTTTGTAAATTTACAAAGAAATACATTTAATGTTGTTATATACTTTGGTCAGTTAATTTTTTTAGTTTAGTTCTGTTCATGTATTTCAGTTATTTCAGTTCATGCAGTTATAGTGTGTTGGCATATTTTAAAATTTTAAGCTGTTAATAAATTCTAATTACATTAATCACATTTAATGTTTTTTTACACACATTGTAGACAGAAATGTCTTTCACATAACAATGGCGGCCAAAGCACGGATGGTGTAATGCCTCACATTACTGCCTCACAATGCTGAAGTCATGGGTTCAGATCCCACCATGGCCCTATTAGGAGTTTGCATATTCCTCCTTTGCTTGCGTGGGTATCCTCCGGGTACTCCGGTTTCCTCCCAACGCTGCAAAAATATACATTTTAGGTTAATTGGCTCCCAACAAAATTACATTTGGTAGGGAATATACTGGGGCAGGGACTGATGTGAATGTTCAGCTATTCACTGTAAATCATTGCAGAATATGTGTGCGCTATAGAAATAACTGGTAATAAATTTATGACACAATTAGGGGCCTGGGTCCCCGTAAAAATAGGAAACAGTGGTTACATATCACTATATCATATATATCAGTGGCATCAAGGGCATAGGAGAGCAGGCTTAGGAGAGCATTAGTGGCCAGGAGTACACATACCAGGTTTAAATTGTATTGGAATGGAATCCGGAATAGCGGAGACTCCCATTACTGCGCTTATAGCCTACACGATGCTTAAGAACATGGCGGTGGAGGGAGTGTACATGAAATGCCACTGAAATAGGCAGGGTCACAAAATGGAGGGACATTCACAAACACACACGATGTACACCCAATTGACACCCGATCGGAGTTCTATTGAGGAATCTTTACTGCAGTGGGTAAAATCTCCAATCCAACCCTAATACCGGGGCACGCATTAGATTGGATCATAGTGAAAACAGGTACAATTCTGCTCTTTTACATACAATTGATCGTAAGATGCATTGGAATTGGGGGAATTGAGCCTAAATTGTCTTGGTGTTTACCCAGCATAACTCCTATAATTATAGACTTTGATCAATTATTTTTAGGAGTCTGAACTTTTGCCACAAGAAACTTATTTGGTCTACAGCTAATAAAAAAGGATCTTTCATGGGATAGCAAACTTATTTTCATTTTTCAGGACTGCAATGCAGAGATTTTAGAGCCTGGAGGGAATTGGATAATTTGCTCTTAGCTTGTATGGGCTGGAATGAGTTTTCACTCATCTATCCTGCTCAGCTATGAGTATTTACACTGTCAGGGTCTAAGAAGTTTTCCACTAAAGCGGACACTGAAGCATTGGTGGGAAGTCTAGGAAGTCAAAACTGTACAAATACCCTATGACAAGTTGATGGCCTGGGCTATCTTGGTATTTTGGCCTTAACATGCCACTTGTGATAGTATTCAATGCTGCTGATTCGCCGCTTTTTTTCGGAAAATCAGGCTGTTTTCAGGCTATGCGGTGAATCTTTTCACTGAAAATCTGATTCACCCTATTCAATGATCACTACAGTGAATGCCGGTGTCATAACTGTGCCATAACTTACTGAGTTCATTCCTCACCCTAGTCTAATTGAACACCTGTAGAACCAGCCACAGATAGTTGATAACAAGAACATTCTTGACCAATTGTCTTGCTGGTTGAAGATTATTGCATGATGGTCCCAGCAAAAGTTCTAAAATAGGACACTGTTGACTGATGGTACATAAACCAATCAGAATGGCTTATTTTGAATGACAATTGCATCAACCAATCGGATGGTCTCAATTCTGAACTAATTTGCATAAGGGCTTTATTTGCTCTCCATAACTTACGGAGGTGCTTCCTCACCCTAGTCTAATTCAACACCTGTAGAATCAGCCACAGATAGTTGATAACAAGAGCATTCTTGACCAATTGCTTGTTCAAGATTATTGCATGATGGTCCCAGCAAAAGTTTTAAAATAGGAAACTGTTGACTGATGGTACATAAACCACTCAGAATGGCTTATTTTGAATGACAATTGCATCAACCAATCAGATGGTCTCAATTCTGAACTAATTTGCATAAGGGCTTTATTTGCTCTTCATAACTTACTGAGGTCCTTCCTCACCCTAGTCTAATTTTACACCTGAAGAACCAGCCACAGATAGTAGATAACAGGAACATTCTTGACCAATTGCTTGTTCAAGATTATTGCATGATGGTCCCAGCAAAAGTTGTAAAATAGAAAACTGTTGACTACATTCTTGACCAATTGTCTTGCTGTTTGAAGACTATTGCATGATGGTCCCAGCAAAAGTTGTAAAATAGAAAACTTTTGACTGACAGCACATAAACCAATCAGAATGGCTTATTTTGAATGACAATTGCATCAACCAATCAGATGGTCTAAATTCTGAACTAATTTGCATAAGGGCTTTATTTGCTCTTCATAACTTACTGAGGTCCTTCCTCACCCTAGTCTAATTGAACACCTGTAGAACCATCCACAGATAGTTGATAACAAGAACATTCTTGACCAATTGTCTTGCTGGTTAAAGATTATTGCATGATGGTCCCAGCAAAAGTTTTAAAATAGGAAACTGTTGACTGATGGTACATAAACCAATCAGAATGGCTTATTTTTAATGACAATTGCATCAACCAATCAGATGGTCTCAATTCTGAACTAATTTGCATAAGGGCTTTATTTGCCCTTCATAACTTACTGAGGTCCTTCCTCACCCTAGTCTAATTTTACACCTGAAGAAACAGCCACAGATAGTAGATAACAGGAACATTCTTGACCAATTGCTTGTTCAAGATTATTGCATGATGGTCCCAGCAAAAGTTGTAAAATAGAAAACTGTTGACTACATTCTTGACCAATTGTCTTGCTGTTTGAAGACTATTGCATGATGGTCCCAGCAAAAGTGTAAAATAGAAAACTTTTGACTGACAGCACATAAACCAATCAGAATTGCTTATTTTGAATGACAATTGCATCAACCAATCAGATGGTCTTAATGCTAAACTAATTTGCATAAGAGCTTTATTTGCTCTTCATAACTTACTGAGGTCCTTCCTAACCCTAGTTTAAGTTAAAACCCACAGAACCAGCCACAGATAGTTGATAACAAGAGCATTCTTGACCAATTGTCTTGCTGGTTGAAGACTATTGAATGATGGTCCCAGCAAAAGTTGTAAAAAAGAAAACTGTTTACTGACAATACATAAACCATTCAGAATGGCTTATTTTGAATGACCATTGCATCAACCAATCAGATGGTCTCAATTCTGAACTAATTTGCATAAGGGCTTTATTTGCTCTTTATAACTTACTGAGGTCCTTCCTCACCCTAGTCTAATTGAACACCTGCAGAACCAGCCACAGATAGTTGATAACAAGAACATTCTTGACCAATTGTCTTGCTGGTTGAAGACTATTGCATGATGGTCCCAGCAAAAGTTCTAAAATAGGAAACTGTTGACTGATGGTACATAAACCAATCAGAATGGCTTACTTTGAATGACAATTGCATCAACCAATCAGATGGTCTCAATTCTAAACTAATTTGCATAAGGGCTTTATTTGCTCTTCATAACTTACTGAGGTCCTTCCTCACCCTAGTCTAATTGAACACCTGCAGAACCAGCCACAGATAGTTGATAACAAGAACATTCTTGACCAATTGTCTTGCTGGTTGAAGACTATTGCATGATGGTCCCAGCAAAAAATCTAAAATAGGAAACTGTTGACTGATGGTACATAAACCAATCACAATGGCTTAATTTGAATGACAATTGCATCAACCAAGCAGATGGTCTCAATGCTGAACTAATTTGCATAAGATCTTTATTTGCTCTTCCTAACTTACTGAGGTCCTTCCTCACCCTAGTCTAATTGAACCTGTCACTGTCGACCTAAGGTCCCATTCCTCCATTATAATCTATTCAGCACCTGGTAACTACATCATCACACTGACATTAGATCAGTTGAATTTCACCCGAGTCATGTGACGTTAATAGCCAATCACGAGAATGTGAGTGATTGACATATACTTCTATGCAGTGTTTGCATTTAATCTGTGGTTAATATAGGACTGCCTCCATATACAATATAGATAAATATAGATAATTATTCATTTTTTATATCTTATGTATTCTTTTAATATTCTTGAGACGGTATTTTTTGTGCTTTGTATCTAAATGTTTATTTAAAAAAAAAAAAAATAGTGGGCGTTACTCACACAGGTGAGACAACTAATGAGACACCTGTAGTGGTATAAAACCAGCTACTGTGGACACACTCAATACTTGCTCCTGAGGAAGCCGAATATTTACTTTACTGGGGAAACGCCTTGAGCACCAGCAATTGACCAGCTAAGGGGTAACCAGAGGCGGGCTGGGCCGGGGGGCAGAGTGCCACATGCCCCCCAGGCCGGTATCTACTGGCTGGGCCACTGTGTGCATCTTGCACATGCTGCCGCAGCCCAGCCATCATCGCAGCAGCCTCCGGCCACCTCCGTGTGTTCAGCACAAGCTTACGAATGTAAGGTGACAGCCTCTCCCAAAATGGCCGCCACCTTATAGGAGACAGACACTAGAGGTACTGCTATACCTCTAGTGTCTGTCAGAAGAGAACAGTGCGGCCAGCGCTACCCGGAAGTGCGGATTCGGGTAGCGCTGGCGCGCTATTTAAATCGCTGACAGAGAGCTGACAGCCAGCGCTTGCCTCTGCTGCTTCCCTGAGGCTGGCCCCGCCCACCACAAACACTGAGCACGGCAGGAGGCTCAGGCTCCATCCATCAGGCCAGCCCTCTCTGTCCCTGCTCCTATGCTGCTGTCAGCTGCCTCCCTCAGACCTTCTCCAGGAAGTCCCTGCTCCTTCCAGGAAGGAGCAACACAGACATGTGAGTGTGTACTGGGGGAGAGGGAGGTTGTGTATAATGTGTGTGTATAATTTAATGCAGAGGGGGGAGGGAAGGGTGTATAATGTAACAGTGTGTGTGTGTGTGTGTGTGTGTGTGTGTGTGTGTGTGTGTGTGTGTGTGTGTGTGTGTGTGTGTGTGTGTGTGTGTGTGTGTGTGTGTGTGTGTGTGTGTGTGTGTGTGTGTGTGTGTGTGTGTGTGTGTGTGTGTGTGTGTGTGTGTGTGTGTGTGTCAGTATTAAACTCACCCCCTTCATAAGCCAATTCCCCCTCGCTCCGATTTTTGAGCGAGGGAGAATTGGCGGATGCGGCTGCCGAAGCAGCGAGACTCGCGGCTATATACAGCGGGTTCACTGCATTAGCCGCGGGTCTCGCTGTTTGGGGGAATCCTCACCGTCCTGTGATGGTGAGGATTCCCCCAGAACGTTGAATAGGGCAAGCGGCTGGCGAGGGGGTTAAACAGGGATGATCGCTGGTTTTCTGCGATCCTCACTGTTTAACCCCCTCGCCGGCCGCATTGTGTGCAGTGAAAGTTGTATGTGCATGTGTGTTTTTAGTGAAACAGGTATGTGGTGTATTTAAGTGAGGGGTTTTGAGGGTTTTTAAGTAATAGAACAGGAGCCAGACGACCCGCAAGCCACCTCTCACAGTAGCCAGACGACCCGCAAGCCACCTCTCACAGTAGCCAGACGACCCACAAGCCCCCTCTTGAGGGGGCCGGGACACACATCGGGAGTAGGGATGGACATCGATGGTCGATGTTTCAGAAACATCGATGTTTTTCTTTCGATGTTAGTGTTTTTGCCATTTAATGGTGACCTTCAGATGTTTGTCACCATCGAATGCTAATCATTCGATGGTGGCTTATTTTTTGTAATTCCCAAAAGATATGCCTCCCCTGGCTGCTGTGTCTGTGTCAGGGAAACTTCCGGAGCTGTGACACATCAGTGGGACAGAGGTGTGTGTTTTTATTGAGTGACAGAGGTGTCTATGTGTGTGTATATAGATACTGTATACATTGGTGAGGGGACTGTGGTAGACCAACATTTATCTTGCCTCCGGTCAAGGACCTTACGCCACTGATGGCGCATGCAAATGGTCGCCCTTTCTCCCTCACACTCTCTCCCTGTCTGTCTCTCTCACAAACTCTCTTTTCATTCCTCACACTCTCCCTCTCACACACATTCCCACTCTCTCTCCCACCTCTGTCTCACACACTCCGCCCCTCTGTCTCTTAAGCTGTGTACACACGGGGCGATATTTCGCACATATCGCTGGCAATATGGTCGCTGAGCGACCATATTGCCAGTGATTTCATGTGCTATGGGCGATAAATTGCCGGGAGCGTGCTCCCGTGGCAAGCCCTGCAATGGTCGCTTGTCGCAGGAGCATGCTCCTGCCACCAGCGCTTTCCCCGGCAGTCACCTGTTTCCCCCAGTTTCTCCTTCTCATCAGCGATCATCTCTGGTCGCTGATGAAAAGAAGACATTGAGCAATATATTGCTTGAAAACAGGACACTGAGCAATATATTGCTCAGCGATATATTGCTCCGTGTGTACACAGCATTACACATGCATTCTCGGTCTCTCTTTACTTCTCTCTTTGTCTCAGGATAGGCAGCAAGAGAGGCAGAAATATTTTCTTTAAAACATATAATGCAGTGTTGCATACAGCAGCATCGACATCTGAATCAGGCCCAGAGTTTTCTTCTGCTACTGTAGGGCACACCCCCTAGTGGCAATAGGAACATCTATAGGTGGAGTTAGACACACCCCCTGGGCGGATCATGACTCACGCTCTCAGTGGCATGGAGCATTCCACTAGCAGCTAAAATCTCCCTGAAACTAGTTTTCAAAAGTAGGCACGTATGATTTAATTGTATCCCCTTGGCGACGAGCATGTACCCTGGCTCTCCCCTGCAAAAAAATCCCCATGGCAAGAATGAAACACCTTTCAAGAAGCATATAACCCCTGGCAACAAGCGATATAGGTAAGCAGCATTTATATGGTATAATTATTTAGTTTAATGGGCATTACGGTATTGGCATTATGTTTTATGGGCATTACGTTGCTGGTATTATGTGTAATGGGTATTATGGTGATGGCATTATGTGTAATGGGCATTACGGTGTTGGCATTATGTGTAATGGGCATTTCGGTGTGTGGCATTATATGTAATTGGCATTAAGGTGTGGCATTATGTGTAATGGGCATTACGGTGTGGCATTATGTGTAATGGGCATTACGGTGTGTGGCGTTATGTTTGATGGGCATTACGGTGATGGCTTTATGTGTAATGGACATTACGGTGTTGGCATTATGTGTAATGGGCATTTCGGTGTTGGCATTATGTGTAATGGGCATTACGGTGTGGCATTATATGTAATTGGCATTAAGGTGTGGCATTATGTGTAATGGGCATTACGGTGTGCCATTATGTTTGATGGGCATTACGGTGTGTGGCATTATGTTTAATTGGCATTATGGTGATGGCTTTATGTGTAATGGGCATTACGGTGTTGGCTTTATGTGTAATGGGCATTACGCTGTTGGCATTATGTGTAATGGGCATTACAGTGTGTGTCATTATGTTTGGGCATTATCTTTAATTGGCATTACAGTGATGGCTTTAGGTGTAATGGGCATCACAGTGTAAATTTTTGTAACGCGCATTCGGCGCGCACTTTCCCCGTTTCTGTTGTATGTGTGTGTGTGTGTGGGGGGAAGGATTGTTTAATCCTTGCTGCATACTAGACGGGAGAGGATAGGGTGGTGAAACGATGGCGATGGTGATGGGCCACTTTCTTGTGTTGCCCCCCAGGCTGAAAGTTGCCAGCCAGCACCTGGGGGTAACCCATCCCAGAGACCTACACCAACCATCCCTGCTACCAGCACACCACATATTTGGATCCAGGAATCAAGCTGCGGCTGTGGGATTCATTATAATCCCTGAATTGGATACCTAGGTGAGCCATAAGGGAATTCAGAGTACTGGGAACAATTGGTCAAAATTAACCCTTGGAATACAAATTATATCTACAAGGATGGTAATATATCTTACCTTATTCAGCTGGTTATAACTTTCTCATTCCTTATATACCACCAATTTGTATGAAGAGACTGAGCCCTACAAATTCATCATCTTTTTAAAATTTTATTATAAATGTATATCTTTTTATTTATTTGTAAAATATTGTGATTAACTAGTAAAGTTTATAACAATATACCGTCTCAAGTGTATGTTTCAGCCAGCGCCGGTACAAACCATTTTTCTTTGCTTGCCATAAATATGAGGGACTGACAATCCCTAGTACCGGCTGCTGCTAATTGCGCACCCCACACTTTCTATATTTTCTAGTCTAATTGAACACCTGCAGAACCAGCCACAGAAAGTTGATAACAAGAACATTCTTGAACAATTGTCTTGCTGGTTGAAGGCTATTGTGTAATGGTGCCAGCAAAAGTTGTAAAATAGAAAACTGTTGACTACATTCCTAACCAATTGTCTTGCTGGTTGAAGACTATTGAATGATGGTCCCAGCAAAAGTTGTAAAAAAGAAAACTGTTGACTGACAATACATAAACCAATCAGAATGGCTTATTTTCAATGACCACTGCATCAACCAATCAGATGGTCTCAATTCTGAACTAATTTGCATAAGGGCTTTATTTGCTCTCCATAACTTACGGAGGTGCTTCCTCACCCTAGTCTAATTTTACACCTGCAGAACCAGCCACAGATAGTTGATAACAGGAACATTCTTGACCAATTGTCTTGCTGGTTGAAGACTATTGAATGATGGTCCCAGCAAAAGTTCTAAAATAGGAAACTGTTCACTGACAATACATAAACCAATCAGAATGGCTTATTTTGAATGACAATTGCATCAACCAATCAGATGGTCTCAATTCTGAACTTATTTTCATAGGGGCTTTATTTACTCTTCATAACTCACTGAGGTCCTTCCTCACCCTAGTCTAATTGAACACCTGCAGAACCAGCCACAGATAGTTGATAACAAAAACATTCTTGACCAATTGTCTTGCTGGTTGAAGGCTATTTCATGATGGTGTCAGCAAAAGTTGTAAAATAGAAAACTGTTGACTACATTCTTGACCAATTGTCTTGCTGGTTGAAGACTATTGCATGATGGTCCCAGCAAAAGTTGTAAAATAGAAAATTGTTGACTGACAGCACATTAACCAATCAGAATGGCTTATTTTGAATGACAATTGCATCAACCAATCAGATGGTCTCAATTCTAAACAAATTTGCATAAGGGCTTTATTTGCTCTCCATAACTTACTTGAGGTCCTTCCTAACCCTAGTTTAATTGAAAACCTACAAAACCAGCCACAGATAGTTGATAACAAGAGCATTCTTGACCAATTGTCTTGCTGGTTGAAGACTATTGCGTGATGGTGTCAGCAAAAGTTGTAAAATAGAAAACTGTTGACTACATTCTTGACCAATTGTCTTGTTGGTTGAAGACTATAGCATGATGGTCCCAGCAACAGTTGTAAAATAGAAAACTGTTGACTGACAGCACATACACCAATCAGAATCGCTTATTTTGAATTACAATTGCATCAACCAATCAGATGGTCTCAATTCTAAACTAATTTGCATACAGGCTTTATTTGCTCTTCATAACTTACTAAGGTCCTTCCTCAACCTAGTCTAATTGAACACCTGCAGAACCAGCCACAGATATTTGAAAACAAATACATTCTTGACCAATTGTCTTGCTGGTTGAAGATTATTGCATGATGGTCCCAGCAAAAGTTCTAAAATAGGAAACTGTTGACTGATGGTACATAAACCAATCAGAATGGCTTATTTTGAATGACAATTGCATCAGCCAATCAGATGGTCTCAATTCTGAACCAATTTTTTATAAGGGCTTTATTTGCTCTTCATAACTTACTTGAGGTCCTTCCTAACCCTAGTTTAATTGAAAACCTACAAAACCAGCCACAGATAGTTGATAACAAGAGCGTTCTTGACCAATTGTCTTGCTGGTTGAAGACTATTGCATGATGGTCCCAGCAAACGTTGTAAAATAGGAAACTGTTGACTGATGGTACATAAACCAATCAGAATAGCTTATTTTGAATGACAATTGCATCAACCAATCAGATGGTCTCAATTCTGAACTAATTTGCATAATGGCTTTATTTGATCTTCATAACTTACTGAGGTCCTTCCTCACCCTAGCCTAATTGAATACCTGCAGAACCAGCCACAGATAGTTGATAACAAGAACATTCTTGACCAATTGTCTTGCTGGTTGAAGGATATTGCGTGATGGTGCCAGCAAAAGTTGTAAAATAGAAAACTGTAGACTTCATTCTTGACCAATTGTCTTGCTGGTTGAAGACTATTGCATGATGGTCCCAGCAAAAGTTGTAAAATAGAAAACTGTTGACTGACAGCACATAAACCAATCAGAATGGCTTATTTTGAATGACAATTGCATCAACCAATCAGATGGTCTCAATTCTGATCCAATTTTCATACGGGCTTTATTTGCTCTTCATAACTCACTGAGGTCCTTCCTCACCCTAGTCTAATTGAACACCTGCAGAACCAGCCACAGATAGTTGATAATAAGAACATTCTTGACCAATTGTCTTGCTGGTTGAAGGCTATTTCATGATGGTTTTAGCAAAAGTTGTAAAATAGAAAACTGTTGACTACATTCTTGACCAATTGTCTTGCTGGTTGAAGACTATTGCATGATGGTCCCAGCAAAAGTTGTAAAATAGAAAACTGTTGACTGACAGCACATAAACCAATCAGAATCGCTTATTTTGAATGACAATTGCATCAACCAATCAAATGGTCTCAATTCTAAACTAATTTGCATAAGGGCTTTATTTGCTCTCCATAACTTACTGAGGTCCTTTCTCACCCTATTCTAATTGAACACCTGCAGAACCAGCCACGGATAATTGATAACAAAAGCATCCTTGCTTGTTGAAGACTAGTGCATGATGGTCACAGCAAAAGTTGTAAAATAGACAACTGTTGACTGACAGTACATAAACCAATCAGAATAGCTTATTTTGAATGACAATTGTATCAACCAATGAGATGGTCTCAATTGTGAACTAATTTGCATAAGGGCTTTATTTGCTTTTCATAACTTACTGAGGTCCTTTCTCAGCCTATTCTAATTGAACACCTGCAGAACCAGCCACAGATAGTTGATAACAAGAACATTCTTGACCAATTGTCTTGCTGGTTGAAGACTATTGCATGATGGTCCCAGCAAACGTTGTAAAATAGGAAACTGTTGACTGATGGTACATAAACCAATCAGAATGGCTTATTTTGAATGACAATTGCATCAACCAATTAGATGGTCTCAATTGTGAACTAATTTGCATAAGGGCTTTATTTGCGCTTCATAACTTACTAAGGTCCTTCCTCACCCTATTCTAGTTGAACACCTGCAGAACCAGCCACAGATAGTTGATAAGAAGAACATTATTAAACAATTGTCTTGCTGGTTGAAGACTATTGCATGTTGGTCCCAGCAAACGTTGTAAAATAGGAAACTGTTGACTGATGGTACATAAACCAATCAGAATGGCTTATTTTGAATGACAATTGCATCAACCAATTAGATGGTCTCAATTGTGAACTAATTTGCATAAGGGCTTTATTTGCTCTCCATAACTTACTTGAGGTCCTTCCTAACCCTAGTTTAATTGAAAACCTACATAAACAGCCACAGATAGTTGATAACAAGAGCATTCTTGACCAATTGTCTTGCTGGTTGAAGACTATTGCATGATGGTCCCAGCAAACGTTGTAAAATAGGAAACTGTTGACTGATGGTACATAGACCAATCAGAATGGCTTATTTTGAATGACAATTGTATCAACCAATGAGATGGTCTCAATTGTGAACTAATTTGCATAAGGGCTTTATTTGCTCTTCATAACTTACTAAGGTCCTTCCTCACCCTAGTCTAATTGAACACCTGCAGAACCAGCCACAGATAGTTGATAACAAGAACATTCTTGACCAATTGTCTTGCTGGTTGAAGACTATTGCATGATGGTCCCAGCAAACGTTGTAAAATAGGAAACTGTTGACTGATGGTACATAAACCAATCAGAATGGCTTATTTTGAATGACAATTGCATCAACCAATTAGATGGTCTCAATTGTGAACTAATTTGCATAAGGGCTTTATTTGCTCTCCATAACTTACTTGAGGTCCTTCCTAACCCTAGTTTAATTAAAAAACCTACATAACCAGCCACAGATAGTTGATAACAAGAGCATTCTTGACCAATTGTCTTGCTAGTTGAAGACTATTGCATGATGGTCCCAGCAAACGTTGTAAAATAGGAAACTGTTGACTGATGGTACATAAACCAATCAGAATGGCTTATTTTGAATGACAATTGCATCAACCAATCAGATGGTCTCAATTCTGAACTAATTTGCATATGGGCTTTATTTGCTCTTCATAACACTGAGGTCCTTCCTCACCCTAGTCTAATTGAACACCTGCAGAACCAGCCACAGATAGTTGATAACAAGAACATGATTGACCAATTGTCTTGCTTGTTGAAGACTATTGCATGATGGTCCCAGCAAAAGTTGTAAAATAGGAAAATGTTGACTGATGGTACATAAAACAATCAGAATGGCCTATTTTGAATGACAATTGCATCAACCAATTAGATGGTCTCAATTGTGAACTAATTTGCATAAGGGCTTTATTTGCTCTCCATAACTTACTTGAGGTCCTTCCTAACCCTAGTTTAATTAAAAAACCTACATAACCAGCCACAGATAGTTGATAACAAGAGCATTCTTGACCAATTGTCTTGCTGGTTGAAGACTATTGCATGATGGTCCCAGCAAACGTTGTAAAATAGGAAACTGTTGACTGATGGTACATAAACCAATCAGAATGGCTTATTTTGTATGACAATTGCATCAACCAATCAGATGGTCTCAATTCTGAACTAATTTGCATATGGGCTTTATTTGCTCTTCATAACACTGAGGTCCTTCCTCACCCTAGTCTAATTGAACACCTGCAGAACCAGCCACAGATAGTTGATAACAAGAACATTATTGACCAATTGTCTTGCTTGTTGAAGACTATTGCATGATGGTCCCAGCAAAAGTTGTAAAATAGGAAAATGTTGACTGATGGTACATAAAACAATCAGAATGGCTTATTTTGAATGACAATTGCATCAACCAATCAGATGATCTCAATTCTAAACTAATTTGCATAAGGGCTTTATTTGCTCTCCATAACTTACTGAGGTCCTTCCTTACCCTAGTTTAATTGAAAACCTACAAAACCAGCCACAGATAGTTGATAACAAGAACATTCTTGACCAATTGTCTTGCTGGTTGAAGGATATTGCGTGATGGTGTCAGCAAAAGTTGTAAAATAGAAAACTGTTGACTACATTCTTGACCAAATGTCTTGTTGGTTGAAGACTATAGCATGATGGTCCCAGCAACAGTTGTAAAATAGAAAACTGTTGACTGACAGCACATACACCAATCAGAATCGCTTATTTTGAATTACAATTGCATCAACCAATCAGATGGTCTCAATTCTAAACTAATTTGCATACAGGCTTTATTTGCTCTTCATAACTTACTAAGGTCCTTCCTCAACCTAGTCTAATTGAACACCTGCAGAACCAGCCACAGATATTTGAAAACAAATACATTCTTGACCAATTGTCTTGCTGGTTGAAGATTATTGCATGATGGTCCCAGCAAAAGTTCTAAAATAGGAAACTGTTGACTGATGGTACATAAACCAATCAGAATGGCTTATTTTGAATGACAATTGCATCAGCCAATCAGATGGTCTCAATTCTGAACCAATTTTTATAAGGGCTTTATTTGCTCTTCATAACTTACTTGAGGTCCTTCCTAACCCTAGTTTAATTGAAAACCTACAAAACCAGCCACAGATAGTTGATAACAAGAGCGTTCTTGACCAATTGTCTTGCTGGTTGAAGACTATTGCATGATGGTCCCAGCAAACGTTGTAAAATAGGAAACTGTTGACTGATGGTACATAAACCAATCAGAATAGCTTATTTTGAATGACAATTGCATCAACCAATCAGATGGTCTCAATTCTTATCCAATTTTCATACGGGCTTTATTTGCTCTTCATAACTCACTGAGGTCCTTCCTCACCCTAGTCTAATTGAACACCTGCAGAACCAGCCACAGATAGTTGATAATAAGAACTTTCTTGACCAATTGTCTTGCTGGTTGAAGGCTATTTCATGATGGTTTTAGCAAAAGTTGTAAAATAGAAAACTGTTGACTACATTCTTGACCAATTGTCTTGCTGGTTGAAGACTATTGCATGATGGTCCCAGCAAAAGTTGTAAAATAGAAAACTGTTGACTGACAGCACATAAACCAATCAGAATCGCTTATTTTGAATGACAATTGCATCAACCAATCAAATGGTCTCAATTCTAAACTAATTTGCATAAGGGCTTTATTTGCTCTCCATAACTTACTGAGGTCCTTTCTCACCCTATTCTAATTGAACACCTGCAGAACCAGCCACGGATAATTGATAACAAAAGCATCCTTGCTTGTTGAAGACTAGTGCATGATGGTCACAGCAAACGTTGTAAAATAGGAAACTGTTGACTGATGGTACATAAACCAATCAGAATGGCTTATTTGGAATGACAATTGCATCAACCAATTAGATGGTCTCAATTGTGAACTAATTTGCATAAGGGCTTTATTTGCTCTCCATAACTTACTTGAGGTCCTTCCTAACCCTAGTTTAATTAAAAAACCTACATAACCAGCCACAGATAGTTGATAACAAGAGCATTCTTGACCAATTGTCTTGCTAGTTGAAGACTATTGCATGATGGTCCCAGCAAACGTTGTAAAATAGGAAACTGTTGACTGATGGTACATAAACCAATCAGAATGGCTTATTTTGAATGACAATTGCATCAACCAATCAGATGGTCTCAATTCTGAACTAATTTGCATATGGGCTTTATTTGCTCTTCATAACACTGAGGTCCTTCCTCACCCTAGTCTAATTGAACACCTGCAGAACCAGACACAGATAGTTGATAACAAGAACATTATTGACCAATTGTCTTGCTTGTTGAAGACTATTGCATGATGGTCCCAGCAAAAGTTGAAAATAGGAAAATGTTGACTGATGGTACATAAAACAATCAGAATGGCTTATTTTGAATGACAATTGCATCAACCAATTAGATGGTCTCAATTGTGAACTAATTTGCATAAGGGCTTTATTTGCTCTCCATAACTTACTTGAGGTCCTTCCTAACCCTAGTTTAATTAAAAAACCTACATAACCAGCCACAGATAGTTGATAACAAGAGCATTCTTGACCAATTGTCTTGCTGGTTGAAGACTATTGCATGATGGTCCCAGCAAACGTTGTAAAATAGGAAACTGTTGACTGATGGTACATAAACCAATCAGAATGGCTTATTTTGAATGACAATTGCATCAACCAATCAGATGGTCTCAATTCTGAACTAATTTGCATAATGGCTTTATTTGATCTTCATAACTTACTGAGGTCCTTCCTCACCCTAGCCTAATTGAATACCTGCAGAACCAGCCACAGATAGTTGATAACAAGAACATTCTTGACCAATTGTCTTGCTGGTTGAAGGATATTGCGTGATGGTGCCAGCAAAAGTTGTAAAATAGAAAACTGTAGACTTCATTCTTGACCAATTGTCTTGCTGGTTGAAGACTATTGCATGATGGTCCCAGCAAAAGTTGTAAAATAGAAAACTGTTGACTGACAGCACATAAACCAATCAGAATGGCTTATTTTGAATGACAATTGCATCAACCAATCAGATGGTCTCAATTCTGATCCAATTTTCATACGGGCTTTATTTGCTCTTCATAACTCACTGAGGTCCTTCCTCACCCTAGTCTAATTGAACACCTGCAGAACCAGCCACAGATAGTTGATAATAAGAACATTCTTGACCAATTGTCTTGCTGGTTGAAGGCTATTTCATGATGGTTTTAGCAAAAGTTTTAAAATAGAAAACTGTTGACTACATTCTTGACCAATTGTCTTGCTGGTTGAAGACTATTGCATGATGGTCCCAGCAAAAGTTGTAAAATAGAAAACTGTTGACTGACAGCACATAAACCAATCAGAATCGCTTATTTTGAATGACAATTGCATCAACCAATCAAATGGTCTCAATTCTAAACTAATTTGCATAAGGGCTTTATTTGCTCTCCATAACTTACTGAGGTCCTTTCTCACCCTATTCTAATTGAACACCTGCAGAACCAGCCACGGATAATTGATAACAAAAGCATCCTTGCTTGTTGAAGACTAGTGCATGATGGTCACAGCAAAAGTTGTAAAATAGACAACTGTTGACTGACAGTACATAAACCAATCAGAATAGCTTATTTTGAATGACAATTGTATCAACCAATGAGATGGTCTCAATTGTGAACTAATTTGCATAAGGGCTTTATTTGCTTTTCATAACTTACTGAGGTCCTTTCTCAGCCTATTCTAATTGAACACCTGCAGAACCAGCCACAGATAGTTGATAACAAGAACATTCTTGACCAATTGTCTTGCTGGTTGAAGACTATTGCATGATGGTCCCAGCAAACGTTGTAAAATAGGAAACTGTTGACTGATGGTACATAAACCAATCAGAATGGCTTATTTTGAATGACAATTGCATCAACCAATTAGATGGTCTCAATTGTGAACTAATTTGCATAAGGGCTTTATTTGCGCTTCATAACTTACTAAGGTCCTTCCTCACCCTATTCTAGTTGAACACCTGCAGAACCAGCCACAGATAGTTGATAAGAAGAACATTATTAAACAATTGTCTTGCTGGTTGAAGACTATTGCATGATGGTCCCAGCAAACGTTGTAAAATAGGAAACTGTTGACTGATGGTACATAAACCAATCAGAATGGCTTATTTTGAATGACAATTGCATCAACCAATTAGAGGGTCTCAATTGTGAACTAATTTGCATAAGGGCTTTATTTGCTCTCCATAACTTACTTGAGGTCCTTCCTAACCCTAGTTTAATTGAAAACCTACATAAACAGCCACAGATAGTTGATAACAAGAGCATTCTTGACCAATTGTCTTGCTGGTTGAAGACTATTGCATGATGGTCCCAGCAAACGTTGTAAAATAGGAAACTGTTGACTGATGGTACATAAACCAATCAGAATGGCTTATTTTGAATGACAATTGTATCAACCAATCAAATGGTCTCAATTCTGAACTAATTTGCATATGGGCTTTATTTGCATCTTCATAACACTGAGGTCCTTCCTCACCCTAGTCTAATTGAACACCTGCAGAACCAGCCACAGATAGTTGATAACAAGAACATTATTGACCAATTGTCTTGCTTGTTGAAGACTATTGCATGATGGTCCCAGCAAAAGTTGTAAAATAGGAAAATGTTGACTGATGGTACATAAAACAATCAGAATGGCTTATTTTGAATGACAATTGCATCAACCAATTAGATGGTCTCAATTGTGAACTAATTTGCATAAGGGTTTATTTGCTCTCCATAACTTACTTGAGGTCCTTCCTAACCCTAGTTTAATTAAAAAACCTACATAACCAGCCACAGATAGTTGATAACAAGAGCATTCTTGACCAATTGTCTTGCTGGTTGAAGACTATTGCATGATGGTCCCAGCAAACGTTGTAAAATAGGAAACTGTTGACTGATGGTACATAAACCAATCAGAATGGCTTATTTTGAATGACAATTGCATCAACCAATCAGATGGTCTCAATTCTGAACTAATTTGCATAATGGCTTTATTTGATCTTCATAACTTACTGAGGTCCTTCCTCACCCTAGCCTAATTGAATACCTGCAGAACCAGCCACAGATAGTTGATAACAAGAACATTCTTGACCAATTGTCTTGCTGGTTGAAGGATATTGCGTGATGGTGCCAGCAAAAGTTGTAAAATAGAAAACTGTAGACTTCATTCTTGACCAATTGTCTTGCTGGTTGAAGACTATTGCATGATGGTCCCAGCAAAAGTTGTAAAATAGAAAACTGTTGACTGACAGCACATAAACCAATCAGAATGGCTTATTTTGAATGACAATTGCATCAACCAATCAGATGGTCTCAATTCTGATCCAATTTTCATACGGGCTTTATTTGCTCTTCATAACTCACTGAGGTCCTTCCTCACCCTAGTCTAATTGAACACCTGCAGAACCAGCCACAGATAGTTGATAATAAGAACATTCTTGACCAATTGTCTTGCTGGTTGAAGGCTATTTCATGATGGTTTTAGCAAAAGTTGTAAAATAGAAAACTGTTGACTACATTCTTGACCAATTGTCTTGCTGGTTGAAGACTATTGCATGATGGTCCCAGCAAAAGTTGTAAAATAGAAAACTGTTGACTGACAGCACATAAACCAATCAGAATCGCTTATTTTGAATGACAATTGCATCAACCAATCAAATGGTCTCAATTCTAAACTAATTTGCATAAGGGCTTTATTTGCTCTCCATAACTTACTGAGGTCCTTTCTCACCCTATTCTAATTGAACACCTGCAGAACCAGCCACGGATAATTGATAACAAAAGCATCCTTGCTTGTTGAAGACTAGTGCATGATGGTCACAGCAAAAGTTGTAAAATAGACAACTGTTGACTGACAGTACATAAACCAATCAGAATAGCTTATTTTGAATGACAATTGTATCAACCAATGAGATGGTCTCAATTGTGAACTAATTTGCATAAGGGCTTTATTTGCTTTTCATAACTTACTGAGGTCCTTTCTCAGCCTATTCTAATTGAACACCTGCAGAACCAGCCACAGATAGTTGATAACAAGAACATTCTTGACCAATTGTCTTGCTGGTTGAAGACTATTGCATGATGGTCCCAGCAAACGTTGTAAAATAGGAAACTGTTGACTGATGGTACATAAACCAATCAGAATGGCTTATTTTGAATGACAATTGCATCAACCAATTAGATGGTCTCAATTGTGAACTAATTTGCATAAGGGCTTTATTTGCGCTTCATAACTTACTAAGGTCCTTCCTCACCCTATTCTAGTTGAACACCTGCAGAACCAGCCACAGATAGTTGATAAGAAGAACATTATTAAACAATTGTCTTGCTGGTTGAAGACTATTGCATGATGGTCCCAGCAAACGTTGTAAAATAGGAAACTGTTGACTGATGGTACATAAACCAATCAGAATGGCTTATTTTGAATGACAATTGCATCAACCAATTAGATGGTCTCAATTGTGAACTAATTTGCATAAGGGCTTTATTTGCTCTCCATAACTTACTTGAGGTCCTTCCTAACCCTAGTTTAATTGAAAACCTACATAAACAGCCACAGATAGTTGATAACAAGAGCATTCTTGACCAATTGTCTTGCTGGTTGAAGACTATTGCATGATGGTCCCAGCAAACGTTGTAAAATAGGAAACTGTTGACTGATGGTACATAGACCAATCAGAATGGCTTATTTTGAATGACAATTGTATCAACCAATGAGATGGTCTCAATTGTGAACTAATTTGCATAAGGGCTTTATTTGCTCTTCATAACTTACTAAGGTCCTTCCTCACCCTAGTCTAATTGAACACCTGCAGAACCAGCCACAGATAGTTGATAACAAGAACATTCTTGACCAATTGTCTTGCTGGTTGAAGACTATTGCATGATGGTCCCAGCAAACGTTGTAAAATAGGAAACTGTTGACTGATGGTACATAAACCAATCAGAATGGCTTATTTTGAATGACAATTGCATCAACCAATTAGATGGTCTCAATTGTGAACTAATTTGCATAAGTGCTTTATTTGCTCTCCATAACTTACTTGAGGTCCTTCCTAATCCTAGTTTAATTAAAAAACCTACATAACCAGCCACAGATAGTTGATAACAAGAGCATTCTTGACCAATTGTCTTGCTAGTTGAAGACTATTGCATGATGGTCCCAGCAAACGTTGTAAAATAGGAAACTGTTGACTGATGGTACATAAACCAATCAGAATGGCTTATTTTGAATGACAATTGCATCAACCAATCAGATGGTCTCAATTCTGAACTAATTTGCATATGGGCTTTATTTGCTCTTCATAACACTGAGGTCCTTCCTCACCCTAGTCTAATTGAACACCTGCAGAACCAGCCACAGATAGTTGATAACAAGAACATTATTGACCAATTGTCTTGCTTGTTGAAGACTATTGCATGATGGTCCCAGCAAAAGTTGTAAAATAGGAAAATGTTGACTGATGGTACATAAAACAATCAGAATGGCTTATTTTGAATGACAATTGTATCAACCAATTAGATGGTCTCAATTCTGAACTAATTTGCATAATGGCTTTATTTGATCTTCATAACTTACTGAGGTCCTTCCTCACCCTAGCCTAATTGAATACCTGCAGAACCAGCCACAGATAGTTGATAACAAGAACATTCTTGACCAATTGTCTTGCTGGTTGAAGGCTATTTCATGATGGTTTTAGCAAAAGTTGTAAAATAGAAAACTGTTGACTACATTCTTGACCAATTGTCTTGCTGGTTGAAGACTATTGCATGATGGTCCCAGCAAAAGTTGTAAAATAGAAAACTGTTGACTGACAGCACATAAACCAATCAGAATCGCTTATTTTGAATGACAATTGCATCAACCAATCAAATGGTCTCAATTCTAAACTAATTTGCATAAGGGCTTTATTTGCTCTCCATAACTTACTGAGGTCCTTTCTCACCCTATTCTAATTGAACACCTGCAGAACCAGCCACGGATAATTGATAACAAAAGCATCCTTGCTTGTTGAAGACTAGTGCATGATGGTCACAGCAAAAGTTGTAAAATAGACAACTGTTGACTGACAGTACATAAACCAATCAGAATAGCTTATTTTGAATGACAATTGTATCAACCAATGAGATGGTCTCAATTGTGAACTAATTTGCATAAGGGCTTTATTTGCTTTTCATAACTTACTGAGGTCCTTTCTCAGCCTATTCTAATTGAACACCTGCAGAACCAGCCACAGATAGTTGATAACAAGAACATTCTTGACCAATTGTCTTGCTGGTTGAAGACTATTGCATGATGGTCCCAGCAAACGTTGTAAAATAGGAAACTGTTGACTGATGGTACATAAACCAATCAGAATGGCTTATTTTGAATGACAATTGCATCAACCAATTAGATGGTCTCAATTGTGAACTAATTTGCATAAGGGCTTTATTTGCGCTTCATAACTTAATAAGGTCCTTCCTCACCCTATTGTAGTTGAACACCTGCAGAACCAGCCACAGATAGTTGATAAGAAGAACATTATTAAACAATTGTCTTGCTGGTTGAAGACTATTGCATGATGGTCCCAGCAAACGTTGTAAAATAGGAAACTGTTGACTGATGGTACATAAACCAATCAGAATGGCTTATTTTGAATGACAATTGCATCAACCAATTAGATGGTCTCAATTCTAAACTAATTTGCATAAGGGCTTTATTTGCTCTCCATAACTTACTGAGGTCCTTTCTCACCCTATTCTAATTGAACACCTGCAGAACCAGCCACGGATAATTGATAACAAAAGCATCCTTGCTTGTTGAAGACTAGTGCATGATGGTCACAGCAAAAGTTGTAAAATAGACAACTGTTGACTGACAGTACATAAACCAATCAGAATAGCTTATTTTGAATGACAATTGTATCAACCAATGAGATGGTCTCAATTGTGAACTAATTTGCATAAGGGCTTTATTTGCTCTTCATAACTTACTAAGGTCCTTCCTCACCCTAGTCTAATTGAACACCTGCAGAACCAGCCACAGATAGTTGATAACAAGAACATTCTTGACCAATTGTCTTGCTGGTTGAAGACTATTGCATGATGGTCCCAGCAAACGTTGTAAAATAGGAAACTGTTGACTGATGGTACATAAACCAATCAGAATGGCTTATTTTGAATGACAATTGCATCAACCAATTAGATGGTCTCAATTGTGAACTAATTTGCATAAGTGCTTTATTTGCTCTCCATAACTTACTTGAGGTCCTTCCTAATCCTAGTTTAATTAAAAAACCTACATAACCAGCCACAGATAGTTGATAACAAGAGCATTCTTGACCAATTGTCTTGCTAGTTGAAGACTATTGCATGATGGTCCCAGCAAACGTTGTAAAATAGGAAACTGTTGACTGATGGTACATAAACCAATCAGAATGGCTTATTTTGAATGACAATTGCATCAACCAATCAGATGGTCTCAATTCTGAACTAATTTGCATATGGGCTTTATTTGCTCTTCATAACACTGAGGTCCTTCCTCACCCTAGTCTAATTGAACACCTGCAGAACCAGCCACAGATAGTTGATAACAAGAACATTATTGACCAATTGTCTTGCTTGTTGAAGACTATTGCATGATGGTCCCAGCAAAAGTTGTAAAATAGGAAAATGTTGACTGATGGTACATAAAACAATCAGAATGGCTTATTTTGAATGACAATTGCATCAACCAATTAGATGGTCTCAATTCTGAACTAATTTGCATAATGGCTTTATTTGATCTTCATAACTTACTGAGGTCCTTCCTCACCCTAGCCTAATTGAATACCTGCAGAACCAGCCACAGATAGTTGATAACAAGAACATTCTTGACCAATTGTCTTGCTGGTTGAAGGATATTGCGTGATGGTGCCAGCAAAAGTTGTAAAATAGAAAACTGTAGACTTCATTCTTGACCAATTGTCTTGCTGGTTGAAGACTATTGCATGATGGTCCCAGCAAAAGTTGTAAAATAGAAAACTGTTGACTGACAGCACATAAACCAATCAGAATGGCTTATTTTGAATGACAATTGCATCAACCAATCAGATGGTCTCAATTCTGATCCAATTTTCATACGGGCTTTATTTGCTCTTCATAACTCACTGAGGTCCTTCCTCACCCTAGTCTAATTGAACACCTGCAGAACCAGCCACAGATAGTTGATAATAAGAACATTCTTGACCAATTGTCTTGCTGGTTGAAGGCTATTTCATGATGGTTTTAGCAAAAGTTGTAAAATAGAAAACTGTTGACTACATTCTTGACCAATTGTCTTGCTGGTTGAAGACTATTGCATGATGGTCCCAGCAAAAGTTGTAAAATAGAAAACTGTTGACTGACAGCACATAAACCAATCAGAATCGCTTATTTTGAATGACAATTGCATCAACCAATCAAATGGTCTCAATTCTAAACTAATTTGCATAAGGGCTTTATTTGCTCTCCATAACTTACTGAGGTCCTTTCTCACCCTATTCTAATTGAACACCTGCAGAACCAGCCACGGATAATTGATAACAAAAGCATCCTTGCTTGTTGAAGACTAGTGCATGATGGTCACAGCAAAAGTTGTAAAATAGACAACTGTTGACTGACAGTACATAAACCAATCAGAATAGCTTATTTTGAATGACAATTGTATCAACCAATGAGATGGTCTCAATTGTGAACTAATTTGCATAAGGGCTTTATTTGCTTTTCATAACTTACTGAGGTCCTTTCTCAGCCTATTCTAATTGAACACCTGCAGAACCAGCCACAGATAGTTGATAACAAGAACATTCTTGACCAATTGTCTTGCTGGTTGAAGACTATTGCATGATGGTCCCAGCAAACGTTGTAAAATAGGAAACTGTTGACTGATGGTACATAAACCAATCAGAATGGCTTATTTTGAATGACAATTGCATCAACCAATTAGATGGTCTCAATTGTGAACTAATTTGCATAAGGGCTTTATTTGCGCTTCATAACTTACTAAGGTCCTTCCTCACCCTATTCTAGTTGAACACCTGCAGAACCAGCCACAGATAGTTGATAAGAAGAACATTATTAAACAATTGTCTTGCTGGTTGAAGACTATTGCATGATGGTCCCAGCAAACGTTGTAAAATAGGAAACTGTTGACTGATGGTACATAAACCAATCAGAATGGCTTATTTTGAATGACAATTGCATCAACCAATTAGATGGTCTCAATTGTGAACTAATTTGCATAAGGGCTTTATTTGCTCTCCATAACTTACTTGAGGTCCTTCCTAACCCTAGTTTAATTGAAAACCTACATAAACAGCCACAGATAGTTGATAACAAGAGCATTCTTGACCAATTGTCTTGCTGGTTGAACACTATTGCATGATGGTCCCAGCAAACGTTGTAAAATAGGAAACTGTTGACTGATGGTACATAAACCAATCAGAATGGCTTATTTTGAATGACAATTGTATCAACCAATGAGATGGTCTCAATTGTGAACTAATTTGCATAAGGGCTTTATTTGCTCTTCATAACTTACTAAGGTCCTTCCTCACCCTAGTCTAATTGAACACCTGCAGAACCAGCCACAGATAGTTGATAACAAGAACATTCTTGACCAATTGTCTTGCTGGTTGAAGACTATTGCATGATGGTCCCAGCAAACGTTGTAAAATAGGAAACTGTTGACTGATGGTACATAAACCAATCAGAATGGCTTATTTTGAATGACAATTGCATCAACCAATTAGATGGTCTCAATTGTGAACTAATTTGCATAAGTGCTTTATTTGCTCTCCATAACTTACTTGAGGTCCTTCCTAATCCTAGTTTAATTAAAAAACCTACATAACCAGCCACAGATAGTTGATAACAAGAGCATTCTTGACCAATTGTCTTGCTAGTTGAAGACTATTGCATGATGGTCCCAGCAAACGTTGTAAAATAGGAAACTGTTGACTGATGGTACATAAACCAATCAGAATGGCTTATTTTGAATGACAATTGCATCAACCAATCAGATGGTCTCAATTCTGAACTAATTTGCATATGGGCTTTATTTGCTCTTCATAACACTGAGGTCCTTCCTCACCCTAGTCTAATTGAACACCTGCAGAACCAGCCACAGATAGTTGATAATAAGAACATTCTTGACCAATTGTCTTGCTGGTTGAAGGCTATTTCATGATGGTTTTAGCAAAAGTTGTAAAATAGAAAACTGTTGACTACATTCTTGACCAATTGTCTTGCTGGTTGAAGACTATTGCATGATGGTCCCAGCAAAAGTTGTAAAATAGAAAACTGTTGACTGACAGCACATAAACCAATCAGAATCGCTTATTTTGAATGACAATTGCATCAACCAATCAAATGGTCTCAATTCTAAACTAATTTGCATAAGGGCTTTATTTGCTCTCCATAACTTACTGAGGTCCTTTCTCACCCTATTCTAATTGAACACCTGCAGAACCAGCCACGGATAATTGATAACAAAAGCATCCTTGCTTGTTGAAGACTAGTGCATGATGGTCACAGCAAAAGTTGTAAAATAGACAACTGTTGACTGACAGTACATAAACCAATCAGAATAGCTTATTTTGAATGACAATTGTATCAACCAATGAGATGGTCTCAATTGTGAACTAATTTGCATAAGGGCTTTATTTGCTTTTCATAACTTACTGAGGTCCTTTCTCAGCCTATTCTAATTGAACACCTGCAGAACCAGCCACAGATAGTTGATAACAAGAACATTCTTGACCAATTGTCTTGCTGGTTGAAGACTATTGCATGATGGTCCCAGCAAACGTTGTAAAATAGGAAACTGTTGACTGATGGTACATAAACCAATCAGAATGGCTTATTTTGAATGACAATTGCATCAACCAATTAGATGGTCTCAATTGTTAACTAATTTGCATAAGGGCTTTATTTGCGCTTCATAACTTACTAAGGTCCTTCCTCACCCTATTCTAGTTGAACACCTGCAGAACCAGCCACAGATAGTTGATAAGAAGAACATTATTAAACAATTGTCTTGCTGGTTGAAGACTATTGCATGATGGTCCCAGCAAACGTTGTAAAATAGGAAACTGTTGACTGATGGTACATAAACCAATCAGAATGGCTTATTTTGAATGACAATTGCATCAACCAATTAGAGGGTCTCAATTGTGAACTAATTTGCATAAGGGCTTTATTTGCTCTCCATAACTTACTTGAGGTCCTTCCTAACCCTAGTTTAATTGAAAACCTACATAAACAGCCACAGATAGTTGATAACAAGAGCATTCTTGACCAATTGTCTTGCTGGTTGAAGACTATTGCATGATGGTCCCAGCAAACGTTGTAAAATAGGAAACTGTTGACTGATGGTACATAAACCAATCAGAATGGCTTATTTTGAATGACAATTGTATCAACCAATCAAATGGTCTCAATTCTGAACTAATTTGCATATGGGCTTTATTTGCATCTTCATAACACTGAGGTCCTTCCTCACCCTAGTCTAATTGAACACCTGCAGAACCAGCCACAGATAGTTGATAACAAGAACATTATTGACCAATTGTCTTGCTGGTTGAAGACTATTGCATGATGGTCCCAGCAAACGTTGTAAAATAGGAAACTGTTGACTGATGGTACATAAACCAATCAGAATGGCTTATTTTGAATGACAATTGCATCAACCAATCAGATGGTCTCAATTGTGAACTAATTTGCATAAGGGCTTTATTTGCTCTCCATAACTTACTTGAGGTCCTTCCTCACCCTAGCCTAATTGAATACCTGCAGAACCAGCCACAGATAGTTGATAACAAGAACATTCTTGACCAATTGTCTTGCTGGTTGAAGGATATTGCGTGATGGTGCCAGCAAAAGTTGTAAAATAGAAAACTGTAGACTTCATTCTTGACCAATTGTCTTGCTGGTTGAAGACTATTGCATGATGGTCCCAGCAAAAGTTGTAAAATAGAAAACTGTTGACTGACAGCACATAAACCAATCAGAATGGCTTATTTTGAATGACAATTGCATCAACCAATCAGATGGTCTCAATTCTGATCCAATTTTCATACGGGCTTTATTTGCTCTTCATAACTCACTGAGGTCCTTCCTCACCCTAGTCTAATTGAACACCTGCAGAACCAGCCACAGATAGTTGATAATAAGAACATTCTTGACCAATTGTCTTGCTGGTTGAAGGCTATTTCATGATGGTTTTAGCAAAAGTTGTAAAATA
This sequence comes from Crinia signifera, assembly GCF_055691185.1. Classification (NCBI taxonomy): domain Eukaryota; kingdom Metazoa; phylum Chordata; class Amphibia; order Anura; family Myobatrachidae; genus Crinia; species Crinia signifera. The sequence continues at coordinate 204,289,317 of NC_139217.1, forward strand.
GAAAACTGTTGACTACATTCTTGACCAATTGTCTTGCTGGTTGAAGACTATTGCATGATGGTCCCAGCAAAAGTTGTAAAATAGAAAACTGTTGACTGACAGCACATAAACCAATCAGAATCGCTTATTTTGAATGACAATTGCATCAACCAATCAAATGGTCTCAATTCTAAACTAATTTGCATAAGGGCTTTATTTGCTCTCCATAACTTACTGAGGTCCTTTCTCACCCTATTCTAATTGAACACCTGCAGAACCAGCCACGGATAATTGATAACAAAAGCATCCTTGCTTGTTGAAGACTAGTGCATGATGGTCACAGCAAAAGTTGTAAAATAGACAACTGTTGACTGACAGTACATAAACCAATCAGAATAGCTTATTTTGAATGACAATTGTATCAACCAATGAGATGGTCTCAATTGTGAACTAATTTGCATAAGGGCTTTATTTGCTTTTCATAACTTACTGAGGTCCTTTCTCAGCCTATTCTAATTGAACACCTGCAGAACCAGCCACAGATAGTTGATAACAAGAACATTCTTGACCAATTGTCTTGCTGGTTGAAGACTATTGCATGATGGTCCCAGCAAACGTTGTAAAATAGGAAACTGTTGACTGATGGTACATAAACCAATCAGAATGGCTTATTTTGAATGACAATTGCATCAACCAATTAGATGGTCTCAATTGTGAACTAATTTGCATAAGGGCTTTATTTGCGCTTCATAACTTACTAAGGTCCTTCCTCACCCTATTCTAGTTGAACACCTGCAGAACCAGCCACAGATAGTTGATAAGAAGAACATTATTAAACAATTGTCTTGCTGGTTGAAGACTATTGCATGATGGTCCCAGCAAACGTTGTAAAATAGGAAACTGTTGACTGATGGTACATAAACCAATCAGAATGGCTTATTTTGAATGACAATTGCATCAACCAATTAGATGGTCTCAATTGTGAACTAATTTGCATAAGGGCTTTATTTGCTCTCCATAACTTACTTGAGGTCCTTCCTAACCCTAGTTTAATTGAAAACCTACATAAACAGCCACAGATAGTTGATAACAAGAGCATTCTTGACCAATTGTCTTGCTGGTTGAAGACTATTGCATGATGGTCCCAGCAAACGTTGTAAAATAGGAAACTGTTGACTGATGGTACATAGACCAATCAGAATGGCTTATTTTGAATGACAATTGTATCAACCAATGAGATGGTCTCAATTGTGAACTAATTTGCATAAGGGCTTTATTTGCTCTTCATAACTTACTAAGGTCCTTCCTCACCCTAGTCTAATTGAACACCTGCAGAACCAGCCACAGATAGTTGATAACAAGAACATTCTTGACCAATTGTCTTGCTGGTTGAAGACTATTGCATGATGGTCCCAGCAAACGTTGTAAAATAGGAAACTGTTGACTGATGGTACATAAACCAATCAGAATGGCTTATTTTGAATGACAATTGCATCAACCAATTAGATGGTCTCAATTGTGAACTAATTTGCATAAGTGCTTTATTTGCTCTCCATAACTTACTTGAGGTCCTTCCTAATCCTAGTTTAATTAAAAAACCTACATAACCAGCCACAGATAGTTGATAACAAGAGCATTCTTGACCAATTGTCTTGCTAGTTGAAGACTATTGCATGATGGTCCCAGCAAACGTTGTAAAATAGGAAACTGTTGACTGATGGTACATAAACCAATCAGAATGGCTTATTTTGAATGACAATTGCATCAACCAATCAGATGGTCTCAATTCTGAACTAATTTGCATATGGGCTTTATTTGCTCTTCATAACACTGAGGTCCTTCCTCACCCTAGTCTAATTGAACACCTGCAGAACCAGCCACAGATAGTTGATAACAAGAACATTATTGACCAATTGTCTTGCTTGTTGAAGACTATTGCATGATGGTCCCAGCAAAAGTTGTAAAATAGGAAAATGTTGACTGATGGTACATAAAACAATCAGAATGGCTTATTTTGAATGACAATTGTATCAACCAATTAGATGGTCTCAATTCTGAACTAATTTGCATAATGGCTTTATTTGATCTTCATAACTTACTGAGGTCCTTCCTCACCCTAGCCTAATTGAATACCTGCAGAACCAGCCACAGATAGTTGATAACAAGAACATTCTTGACCAATTGTCTTGCTGGTTGAAGGATATTGCGTGATGGTGCCAGCAAAAGTTGTAAAATAGAAAACTGTAGACTTCATTCTTGACCAATTGTCTTGCTGGTTGAAGACTATTGCATGATGGTCCCAGCAAAAGTTGTAAAATAGAAAACTGTTGACTGACAGCACATAAACCAATCAGAATGGCTTATTTTGAATGACAATTGCATCAACCAATCAGATGGTCTCAATTCTGATCCAATTTTCATACGGGCTTTATTTGCTCTTCATAACTCACTGAGGTCCTTCCTCACCCTAGTCTAATTGAACACCTGCAGAACCAGCCACAGATAGTTGATAATAAGAACATTCTTGACCAATTGTCTTGCTGGTTGAAGGCTATTTCATGATGGTTTTAGCAAAAGTTGTAAAATAGAAAACTGTTGACTACATTCTTGACCAATTGTCTTGCTGGTTGAAGACTATTGCATGATGGTCCCAGCAAAAGTTGTAAAATAGAAAACTGTTGACTGACAGCACATAAACCAATCAGAATCGCTTATTTTGAATGACAATTGCATCAACCAATCAAATGGTCTCAATTCTAAACTAATTTGCATAAGGGCTTTATTTGCTCTCCATAACTTACTGAGGTCCTTTCTCACCCTATTCTAATTGAACACCTGCAGAACCAGCCACGGATAATTGATAACAAAAGCATCCTTGCTTGTTGAAGACTAGTGCATGATGGTCACAGCAAAAGTTGTAAAATAGACAACTGTTGACTGACAGTACATAAACCAATCAGAATAGCTTATTTTGAATGACAATTGTATCAACCAATGAGATGGTCTCAATTGTGAACTAATTTGCATAAGGGCTTTATTTGCTTTTCATAACTTACTGAGGTCCTTTCTCAGCCTATTCTAATTGAACACCTGCAGAACCAGCCACAGATAGTTGATAACAAGAACATTCTTGACCAATTGTCTTGCTGGTTGAAGACTATTGCATGATGGTCCCAGCAAACGTTGTAAAATAGGAAACTGTTGACTGATGGTACATAAACCAATCAGAATGGCTTATTTTGAATGACAATTGCATCAACCAATTAGATGGTCTCAATTGTGAACTAATTTGCATAAGGGCTTTATTTGCGCTTCATAACTTACTAAGGTCCTTCCTCACCCTATTCTAGTTGAACACCTGCAGAACCAGCCACAGATAGTTGATAAGAAGAACATTATTAAACAATTGTCTTGCTGGTTGAAGACTATTGCATGATGGTCCCAGCAAACGTTGTAAAATAGGAAACTGTTGACTGATGGTACATAAACCAATCAGAATGGCTTATTTTGAATGACAATTGCATCAACCAATTAGATGGTCTCAATTGTGAACTAATTTGCATAAGGGCTTTATTTGCTCTCCATAACTTACTTGAGGTCCTTCCTAACCCTAGTTTAATTGAAAACCTACATAAACAGCCACAGATAGTTGATAACAAGAGCATTCTTGACCAATTGTCTTGCTGGTTGAAGACTATTGCATGATGGTCCCAGCAAACGTTGTAAAATAGGAAACTGTTGACTGATGGTACATAGACCAATCAGAATGGCTTATTTTGAATGACAATTGTATCAACCAATGAGATGGTCTCAATTGTGAACTAATTTGCATAAGGGCTTTATTTGCTCTTCATAACTTACTAAGGTCCTTCCTCACCCTAGTCTAATTGAACACCTGCAGAACCAGCCACAGATAGTTGATAACAAGAACATTCTTGACCAATTGTCTTGCTGGTTGAAGACTATTGCATGATGGTCCCAGCAAACGTTGTAAAATAGGAAACTGTTGACTGATGGTACATAAACCAATCAGAATGGCTTATTTTGAATGACAATTGCATCAACCAATTAGATGGTCTCAATTGTGAACTAATTTGCATAAGTGCTTTATTTGCTCTCCATAACTTACTTGAGGTCCTTCCTAATCCTAGTTTAATTAAAAAACCTACATAACCAGCCACAGATAGTTGATAACAAGAGCATTCTTGACCAATTGTCTTGCTAGTTGAAGACTATTGCATGATGGTCCCAGCAAACGTTGTAAAATAGGAAACTGTTGACTGATGGTACATAAACCAATCAGAATGGCTTATTTTGAATGACAATTGCATCAACCAATCAGATGGTCTCAATTCTGAACTAATTTGCATATGGGCTTTATTTGCTCTTCATAACACTGAGGTCCTTCCTCACCCTAGTCTAATTGAACACCTGCAGAACCAGCCACAGATAGTTGATAACAAGAACATTATTGACCAATTGTCTTGCTTGTTGAAGACTATTGCATGATGGTCCCAGCAAAAGTTGTAAAATAGGAAAATGTTGACTGATGGTACATAAAACAATCAGAATGGCTTATTTTGAATGACAATTGCATCAACCAATTAGATGGTCTCAATTCTGAACTAATTTGCATAATGGCTTTATTTGATCTTCATAACTTACTGAGGTCCTTCCTCACCCTAGCCTAATTGAATACCTGCAGAACCAGCCACAGATAGTTGATAACAAGAACATTCTTGACCAATTGTCTTGCTGGTTGAAGGATATTGCGTGATGGTGCCAGCAAAAGTTGTAAAATAGAAAACTGTAGACTTCATTCTTGACCAATTGTCTTGCTGGTTGAAGACTATTGCATGATGGTCCCAGCAAAAGTTGTAAAATAGAAAACTGTTGACTGACAGCACATAAACCAATCAGAATGGCTTATTTTGAATGACAATTGCATCAACCAATCAGATGGTCTCAATTCTGATCCAATTTTCATACGGGCTTTATTTGCTCTTCATAACTCACTGAGGTCCTTCCTCACCCTAGTCTAATTGAACACCTGCAGAACCAGCCACAGATAGTTGATAATAAGAACATTCTTGACCAATTGTCTTGCTGGTTGAAGGCTATTTCATGATGGTTTTAGCAAAAGTTGTAAAATAGAAAACTGTTGACTACATTCTTGACCAATTGTCTTGCTGGTTGAAGACTATTGCATGATGGTCCCAGCAAAAGTTGTAAAATAGAAAACTGTTGACTGACAGCACATAAACCAATCAGAATCGCTTATTTTGAATGACAATTGCATCAACCAATCAAATGGTCTCAATTCTAAACTAATTTGCATAAGGGCTTTATTTGCTCTCCATAACTTACTGAGGTCCTTTCTCACCCTATTCTAATTGAACACCTGCAGAACCAGCCACGGATAATTGATAACAAAAGCATCCTTGCTTGTTGAAGACTAGTGCATGATGGTCACAGCAAAAGTTGTAAAATAGACAACTGTTGACTGACAGTACATAAACCAATCAGAATAGCTTATTTTGAATGACAATTGTATCAACCAATGAGATGGTCTCAATTGTGAACTAATTTGCATAAGGGCTTTATTTGCTTTTCATAACTTACTGAGGTCCTTTCTCAGCCTATTCTAATTGAACACCTGCAGAACCAGCCACAGATAGTTGATAACAAGAACATTCTTGACCAATTGTCTTGCTGGTTGAAGACTATTGCATGATGGTCCCAGCAAACGTTGTAAAATAGGAAACTGTTGACTGATGGTACATAAACCAATCAGAATGGCTTATTTTGAATGACAATTGCATCAACCAATTAGATGGTCTCAATTGTGAACTAATTTGCATAAGGGCTTTATTTGCGCTTCATAACTTACTAAGGTCCTTCCTCACCCTATTCTAGTTGAACACCTGCAGAACCAGCCACAGATAGTTGATAAGAAGAACATTATTAAACAATTGTCTTGCTGGTTGAAGACTATTGCATGATGGTCCCAGCAAACGTTGTAAAATAGGAAACTGTTGACTGATGGTACATAAACCAATCAGAATGGCTTATTTTGAATGACAATTGCATCAACCAATTAGATGGTCTCAATTGTGAACTAATTTGCATAAGGGCTTTATTTGCTCTCCATAACTTACTTGAGGTCCTTCCTAACCCTAGTTTAATTGAAAACCTACATAAACAGCCACAGATAGTTGATAACAAGAGCATTCTTGACCAATTGTCTTGCTGGTTGAAGACTATTGCATGATGGTCCCAGCAAACGTTGTAAAATAGGAAACTGTTGACTGATGGTACATAAACCAATCAGAATGGCTTATTTTGAATGACAATTGTATCAACCAATGAGATGGTCTCAATTGTGAACTAATTTGCATAAGGGCTTTATTTGCTCTTCATAACTTACTAAGGTCCTTCCTCACCCTAGTCTAATTGAACACCTGCAGAACCAGCCACAGATAGTTGATAACAAGAACATTCTTGACCAATTGTCTTGCTGGTTGAAGACTATTGCATGATGGTCCCAGCAAACGTTGTAAAATAGGAAACTGTTGACTGATGGTACATAAACCAATCAGAATGGCTTATTTTGAATGACAATTGCATCAACCAATTAGATGGTCTCAATTGTGAACTAATTTGCATAAGTGCTTTATTTGCTCTCCATAACTTACTTGAGGTCCTTCCTAATCCTAGTTTAATTAAAAAACCTACATAACCAGCCACAGATAGTTGATAACAAGAGCATTCTTGACCAATTGTCTTGCTAGTTGAAGACTATTGCATGATGGTCCCAGCAAACGTTGTAAAATAGGAAACTGTTGACTGATGGTACATAAACCAATCAGAATGGCTTATTTTGAATGACAATTGCATCAACCAATCAGATGGTCTCAATTCTGAACTAATTTGCATATGGGCTTTATTTGCTCTTCATAACACTGAGGTCCTTCCTCACCCTAGTCTAATTGAACACCTGCAGAACCAGCCACAGATAGTTGATAACAAGAACATTATTGACCAATTGTCTTGCTTGTTGAAGACTATTGCATGATGGTCCCAGCAAAAGTTGTAAAATAGGAAAATGTTGACTGATGGTACATAAAACAATCAGAATGGCTTATTTTGAATGACAATTGCATCAACCAATTAGATGGTCTCAATTCTGAACTAATTTGCATAATGGCTTTATTTGCTCTCCATAATTTACTGAGGTCCTTCCTTACCCTAGTTTAATTGAAAACCTACAAAACCAGCCACAGATAGTTGATAACAAGACCATTCTTGACCAATTGGCTTCGCTTCTCGGCCTTTTGGCTGCGATCTAGTGTCGTGGCTGGAAGGTGTTCCAGGTCTCTCGTTAGGGGCCTGGGGTTTTTCCTAGGAGTGATCACGCCGCCGGGCGTGAACGGAGCGTGTGTTCCTGCAGCAATATGGCTGGTCTGAAGAACAGTATTCGTTTTGTGGTGGACGAAGAGCATCGACCTGGACGTAATGCAGTATGGGTTATCAGACAGATCCTGATGAAATTGGCCGGAGTTACGGTAACAGATATTTTTTGTGCCCAAGATTTCCCTAAGCAAGGGATATCTGACATTACCTTTTACAATGCTGGTTTCTGTTTGAATACTTATGAGACCTTGAAGGGGAAAATGGAGGAGGCTGATATGAAGTTGCTAAAAATGGTTCCCTTGTTTAGCATGCAAGAATTACCTATAACTGTTCACCTGTACAATCCGTATGCTGACATTTCTATTATAAAGGCGTTTTTAAAGAACTACTGTGATAAAGTCAGTGACGGGCTAAGGCAGAAGAACACTTTGGGTATTTTCAACGGGAAGTGGAGGTTCTGGGTCAAGCTAAAACCAGACCCAGAAAATGTGGGTGCTAACAAACATCCCCCTGCAAACTTTACGGTCGCAGGTATCAGAGGGTTCCTATTTTACCCAGGCCAACCAAACTTCTGTCGCTTGTGTCTAACGTATGGGCACACTATGGAGAACTGTAAAACAGGCAGGACCTGTAGAAATTGTAAAACCCAGGGACATGATGTTGCTAACTGCCTTGCCCCTAAGGTGTGTGATATTTGTGGTCAGCAGGAGCACACTGCTAAAAACTGTCCTACCAACACCAAGTTTGAAAAAAGGAGGGTGCTAATAAAGGAGCAGGAGGAGGAATCAAGGAGACTCCTTGCAAATGCCTCTGGGAGCCAAGGGGGTTTTAGTACCTCGGTCAAAGCAGATGGGGGAGGTGTGGAAGGGAAGCATGCATCTATGGAGGTGGAAGGGTTAACAACACCTTTCCTTGATAATCCTGACCTTTGTACAGGGAGTGGTCACAGTGAGTGTCTGGACATGGAAGAAGACGCACCTGATATTTAATATGAGTCCTCTGAGGAGGAAAGTGGCCAGCCAGGAAGTTCTGCAGATACAGAAACCTTTCTAGCAGTAACAAGGAAGAAAAATCAGCAGCCGAACAGTGGGAAAAAGCCACGTTTGGCAGAGGAGGAAGTGTTGTGTGTGTCACCGAATCCTTTCTCTATCCTGAGCAGTGAGGACTGTGCCCCATGTGGTGGAGCTGATTATAATTTGGCTCACGTACCCTCGCCTTCTTTTTTAGGCGAAGAAGGACTGCTGCCGGGGGGAGAGGAAGGAACTCTCTGCCTTGGCAAGCACCCAGGTGTAAGTTGAAAGCAGTTAAGAACCTGGGAATTGACTTGAATTTCAAATTCAGGCAGTGGAGGCCGAAACTGCACCTGATGAGGTTTGATGCATCAGCAGGAACTCCTGGGCATCCTCATCTGATATACTGTTTTTGAGTTTGTTCTTCTTTGATGGTGTTTTTTTTTCTATTTTTTCTCTCTCCATGACTCTGAAAATCTGTTCTCTTAATGTTAGGATGATTAGGACCAGAGCAAGGAGACTTGCAATTCTAGAGTACATTAGAGAGCTTGGGCAAGATATTTATTGCCTGCAGGAGTGTGGGTTAAGTAGTACTCCTAAAAGTGAAGAATGGATGGGGGAAGCCATCTGGTCCTATTCAGATAGTAATAGGAATGATGGGATTGGAATCCTATTCAGAAATAGGAGTATTAGGGTGGAAAGCTATAATATTATAGAACCTGGAAGGTGTGTGATTGCATTCTGTAGATACAGAGATGTTAAGTTCAGAATTTGCAATGTATATGCTCATGCTGATAAGAACCTGCGAAAAAATTTATTTGAGAAGATTAAGCTTTTTCTTCCTGGGAAGTGTCCTCTACTGGTATTAGGAGATTTAAATTGTGTCTTGGAGGGATCGGGTAGGATGGGGGGAGGGGGGAGACAGATGGATGTGACTAGTAAATTGTGGTTAGAAATGGTTAAGGATGTTAATTTGAAAGATGTGGTTAAGGGTTGTAAGTTGCATCCGGTGCCTTTTACTTTTTTTTCAGACCAGGGATCTGTTAAATCCAGGTTGGATTATATTTTTTTAAGTAAAGAGTTTGAAGCAAGTGGGTATTCACAAAAAGAAGTTCCCTTTTCTGACCACGTTGCTGTTATGTGTAGTGTGGATTTAAAAGTGGAAGAAATTGCTGGTAGAGGTTTTTGGAAATTGAATGTAGGGTTGTTGGAGGATGAGAGGGTTAAATCCTTGTTTATTAGTTTGTATAATAGCTTGAGGGAAAAAAAGAAAGAATTTAGTAATATTTTAGAGTGGTGGGAGTGGGTCAAAAAAGAAATAAAGTGTTTTTTTTGTAAGCAGGGATTTAAACGTGCGGTCTTCAGAAGGAAGAGATTTGCAGATTTGCATAAAAGGATGTCCTTTTTAAATAAGTTGAGAGATGGGGGAATGAGTGTGGAGGAACACATTAGTTCTGTAAGGAAAGAGTTAAATAAAATGCTAGAGGATAGGGGAAGAGAAATTATTTTTCAGGCCAAAGTGGATGTAAAAGAAAAAGGTGAAAAATGTAGTCGCTTTTTTTTTAAAAAGGCTTTTTCTGGGGATAAGAATATTAGTGTTGTTTGTGATAAATCTGGGGTTGAAGTTAAGGGGGAGGGGATAAAAAAAGTCATTTTTGACTTTTATGATGAATTATATGGAGAAAAGTGGAGGGATATAGGTTTAGAGGATGAGGTTTTGAGTGTGTTAGAGAGTCAGGTTAATGAGTTAGATAAGGGAATTTTGGTTAAAAAAATTGATTTGCAGGAAATAAGTTTTGCAGTTAATGGTTCAGCTAAAAATAAAACGCCAGGGAGTGATGGCATACCAGTTGAATTTTATTGTGCTTTCTGGGAGTTTTTGGGGCAGGATTTACTAGAAGTATTCAATTATATGGAAGAAAATTATAAGATTGGTGCTTCAATGAAAGAGGGATTAGTAGTATTAATTCATAAAGGGGGGGATAGGAGACAGATGAAGAATTGGAGACCAATTACTTTGCTAAATAGTGACTATAAGGTGTATGCAAAAATAATGGGTAATAGATTTAAAGGTGTTGTGGACCAGGTTATACTTGAGGAACAGGTTTGTGCAGTTCCAGGAAGAAGGATAAATGAAAATCTCATGTTAGTAAGGGATGTTTTGGATTATGTTAGAGGGAGGAATTTGTCGGTAGTGCTTTTTTCTTTGGATTTTGAAAAGGCTTTTGATAGACTTTCTCATGCCTTTTTATTTAAAGTGTTATGTAGAATGGGAGTTCCAGTACATTTTATTCGGATTTTGAAGAGTCTGTATGAGGGAGTGCATAGTAGTATTCTCATTAATGGTTGTAGGACTGAAGAAGTTAGAGTAAGGTCCGGGGTAAGACAGGGGTGTCCCCTGTCCCCTATTTTGTTTATTTGTGCTTTAGAGCCTTTGTTAGGTTTAATTAGAAGGGACAAAGTAATGAGAGGAGTGGAGATTCCTGGGAAGAATGGGTATATGCTTAAAGTTATTGCCTACATGGATGATGTATGTGTAATATGTAAAAACAAACAAGCGTTTGATAGGGTTAAACTTTTAGTTTCTTTGTTTTGTGGGGCTTCGGCCTTTAAAGTAAACTGGGGTAAAAGTAAATATAAAGTTTTTGGAAGGGATATTGGATTTGTTGAAGGAGAAGTACAATGTGAAGAAAGGGGTTTAAAAGTGTTAGGGGTTAAATTTGAACAAGATTTGAGGGGAAAGGAAAGTTGGCAGGAGTTGGGGGACAAAATTGCTAGGCGATTGAATTTTTGGCGTTTAAGAGATCTATCTTTTGTAGGGAAGATTTTAGTTATTAAAGCTATTATTTTGCCTATGATTTTATATGTTTCCTTGGTTTTTCCGCCAAATTATTTGACAGTTAGGAAAATTAATAGGGTTTTGTTTTTGTTTTTCTGGGGGTCAAAAATGGAAAAAATGAGGAGGGAGGTGGTTATGAAAAGCATAAAGAAAGGTGGTTTTGGTTTTCCAAATGTGAAGGTATTTTGTTATCTGAATATAATAGTAGCTATATTGGGTTTATTGAAGAAAAACAATAGTGCGTCCTGTATGCTCAGGTTTTCAGCTGGATGGATGTTGTTGCGTCCGAGATGGATGGAGAAGGATTTAAAGGTACCATATTCTTTTGTAGTACCTCAGTGGTATTTGGGGATTGAGAAGTTTATTAAGAAATTTCAGTTAACACAGTTGGAGGTGGGGGATTTTCTTAAAAGAAAGAATCTGCAGAAAGAGATTGCGGATAGGGGAGCATTGTGTCCCATTGAAGGAGTGAATGATCAGCAAGCTGAGTGGATCTGGAAAATGATGTTGACAAAGGGAGTGACGAATAAACAAAGGGATGTAATATGGTTAGGAATGCATGGACGCCTCCCTGTGAGGGAATTCCAGAAGAGTAGGGGATTGATAGCGTCAGATATATGTCCGAGGGAGGGATGTGGTGGGAAAGAAAATGTAGTGCATTTATTTTGGAATTGCCATTTTGCAAGAAAAGTATGGAAGGGGCTGGGGGGTCTTATGAAGGAAATTAGTGGGATTCAGTTTTTGAACTTTAAAATTGTTATGTTTGGGATTGGGTTATTGGATAGGAAAAAAGACTGGGTTTTGTGGGTCATGTTGGGATGTGTAAAGGAGGTTCTGTGGGACTGTAGGAATGTTTTTTTGTTTAAAAAAGAAGAGATTGAGGTTAATAACGCAATAAGAATGATCCTGGGGAAGCTTTATTTCAATTATTTATGGGAAAGGGATTATGGGAAGGGTTTGGATGATGCAGAGGGCATTTGGAAAGTTAAAAAGTGGAAGGATCTGGTTAAATTATAGTTTTTGGTGCATATGTTAATTGTTATTATATGTTAATGTTACTGTTTCTGTATTATTTTTTGAAGTCTCCTTAGGCGTAAAGGGGATGGCCACGATGACGAACTGGTGTGTTTGAAGAGCATATTGAAGTGGTTCCTTTTGGAGCCTTAGGGCGGTGTCAAACACCACTGAGTGGTTAAAATAAAGAAAAAAAAGAAAAAAAAAAAAAAAAATTGTCTTGCTTGTTGAAGACTATTGCATGATAGTCCCAGCAAAAGTTGTAAAATAGAAAACTGTTGACTGACAGTACATAAACCAATCAGAATGGCTTATTTTGAATGACAATTGCATCAACCAATCAGATGGTCTCAATTCTAAACTAATTTTCATAAGGGCTTTATTTGCTCTTCATAACTTACTGAGGTCCTTCCTCACGCTAGTCTAATTGAACACCTGCAGAACCAGCCACAGATAGTTGATAACAAGAACATACTTGACCAAATGTCTTGCTGGTTGAAGGCTGTTGCGTGATAGTGCCAGCAAAAGTTGTAAAATAGAAAACTGTTGACTACATTCTTTACCAATTGTCTTGCTGGTTGAAGACTATTGCATGATGGTCCCAGCAAAAGTTGTAATATAGGAAACTGTTGAATGATGGTACATAAACCAATCAGAATGGCTTATTTTGAATGACAATTGCATCAACCAATCAGATGGTTTCAATTGAAAACTAATTTGCATAAGGGCTTTATTTGCTCTCCATAACTTACTTAGGGCTTTCCTCAACCTAATCTAATTGAACACCTGCAGAACCAGCCACAGATAGTTGTTAATAAGAACATTCTTGACCAAATGTCTTGCTGGTTGAAGGCTATTGCGTGATGGTGCCAGCAAAAGTTGTAAAATAGAAAACTGTTGACTACATTCTTGACCATATTGTCTTGCTGGATGAAGACTATTGCATAATGGTCCCAGCAAAAGTTGTAAAATAGAAAACTGTTGACTGACAGCACATACACCAATCAGAATGGCTTATTTTGAATGACAATTGCATCAACCAATCAGATGGTCTCATTTCTAAACTAATTTGCATAAGGGCCTTATTTGCTCTCCATAACTTACTGATGTCCTATCTCACCCTAGTCTAATTGAACACCTGTAGAACCAGCCACAGCTAGTTGATAACAAGAACATTATTGACCAATTATCTTGCTGTTTGAGGACTACTGCATGATGGTCCCAGCAAAAGTTGTAAAATAGAAAACTGTTGACTGATGGTACATAAACCTATCAGAATGGCTTATTTTGAATGACAGTTGAATCAACCAATCAGATGGTCTCAATTCTGAATTAATTTGCATAAGGGCTTTATTTGCTCTTCATAACTTACTGAGGTCCTTCCTCACCCTAGTCTAATTGAACACCTGCAGAACCAGCCACAGATAGTTGATAACAAGAACATTCTTGACCAATTGTCTTGCTGGTTGAAGACTTTTGCATGATGGTCCCAGCAAAAGTTCTAAAATAGAAAACTGTTGACTGATGTTACATAAACCAATCAGAAGGGCTTATTTTGAATGACAATTGTATCAACCAATCAGATGGTCTCAATTCTGAACTAATTTGCATAAGGCCTTTATTTGCTCTTCATAACTTACTGAGGTCCTTCCTCTCCCTAGTCTAATTGAACACCTGTAGAATCAGCCACAGATAGTTGATAACAAGAACATTCGGTACTTATGTAGTAACTGGGCTGCCGATTTTGAAATCGGGTCCATCGCATCGCATCGCACCCGACCAAATCGCATGCGATGCGATGCGATGCGATGCGATGGACCCGATTTTTCCATAGGATTCAATGTTAAAATGGACTGAGTCCATTTTAACATGGAATTCAATGGGAAAAAGGGGTCCTTTTCATACCCCTACTATCCAAGTGGGCATGGAGTTGGATATAAACCTGTGGCGAGCGTAGCGAGCCACCGAGCCCGAAGCGTGGCGAGCGTAGCGAGCCCCGCGAGGGGACACAGAATACCGTCCCCTCGCGGGGCTCGCTTCGCTCGCCACGCTTCGGGCTCGGTGGCTCGCTACGCTCGCCACAGGTTTATATCCAACTCCATGCCCACTTGGATAGTAGGGGTATGAAAAGGACCCCTTTTTCCCATTGAATTTCATGTTAAAATGGACTCAGTCCATTTTAACATTGAATCCTATGGAAAAATCGGGTCATCGCATCGCATCGCATCGTATGCGATGCGATGCGATATCGCATCGCATCGCATCTGATTGTATGCCTTAACTTAAGGCATACAATCAAAAAATCGGAAGCCCAGATACTACATAAGTACCGAACATTCTTGACCAATTGTCTTGCTGGTTGAAGGCTATTGCGTGATGGTGCCAGCAAAAGTTGTAAAATAGAAAACTGTTGACTACATTCTTGACCAATTGTCTTGCTGGTTGAAGACTATTGCATGATGGTCCCAGCAAAAGTTGTAAAATAGAAACCTGTTGACTGACAGTACATAAACCAATTAGAATGGCTTATTTTGAATGACAATTGCATCAACCAATCAGATGGTCTCAATTGTGAACTAATTTGCATAAGGGCTTTATTTGCTCTTCATAACTTACTGAGGTCCTTCCTCACCCTATTCTAGTTGAACACCTGCAGAACCAGCCACAGATAGTTGATAAGAAGAACATTTTTAAACAATTGTCTTGCTGGTTGAAGACTATTGCATGATGGTTCCAGCAAACGTTGTAAAATAGGAAACTGTTGACTGATGGTACATAAACCAATCAGAATGGCTTATTTTGAATGACAATTGCATCAACCAATCAGATGGTCTTAATTCTGAACTAATTTTCATAAGGGCTTTATTTGCTCTTCATAACTTACTAAGGTCCTTCCTCACCCTAGTCTAATTGAACACCTGCAGAACCAGCCACAGATAGTTGATAACAAGAACATTCTTGACCAATTGTCTTGCTGGTTGAAGGCTATTGCGTGATGGTGTCAGCAAAAGTTGTAAAATAGAAAACTGTTGACTACATTCTTGACCAATTGTCTTGCTGGTTGAAGACTATTGCATGATGGTCCCAGCAAACGTTGTAAAATAGGAAACTGTTGACTGATGGTACATAAACCAATCAGAATGGCTTATTTTGAATGACAATTGCATCAACCAATTAGATGGTCTCAATTGTGAACTAATTTGCATAAGGGCTTTATTTGCTCTCCATAACTTACTTGAGGTCCTTCCTAACCCTAGTTTAATTGAAAACCTACATAACCAGCCACAGATAGTTGATAACAGGAGCATTCTTGACCAATTGTCTTGCTGGTTGAAGACTATTGCATGATGGTCCCAGCAAACGTTGTAAAATAGGAAACTGTTGACTGATGGTACATAAACCAATCAGAATGGCTTATTTTGAATGACAATTGTATCAACCAATGAGATGGTCTCAATTGTGAACTAATTTGCATAAGGGCTTTATTTGCTTTTCATAACTTACTGAGGTCCTTTCTCAGCCTATTCTAATTGAACACCTGCAGAACCAGCCACAGATAGTTGATAACAAGAACATTCTTGACCAATTGTCTTGCTGGTTGAAGACTATTGCATGATGGTCCCAGCAAACGTTGTAAAATAGGAAACTGTTGACTGATGGTACATAAACCAATCAGAATGGCTTATTTTGAATGACAATTGCATCAACCAATTAGATGGTCTCAATTGTAAACTAATTTGCATAAGGGCTTTATTTGCGCTTCATAACTTACTAAGGTCCTTCCTCACCCTATTCTAGTTGAACACCTGCAGAACCAGCCACAGATAGTTGATAACAAGAACATTGTCTTGTTGGTTGAAGGCTATTTCATGATGGTGTCAGCAAAAGTTGTAAAATAGAAAACTGTTGACTACATTCTTGACCAATTGTCTTGCTGGTTGAAGACTATTGCATGATGGTCCCAGCAAAAGTTGTAAAATAGAAACCTGTTGACTGACAGTACATAAACCAATCAGAATGGCTTATTTTGAATGACAATTGCATCAACCAATCAGATGGTCTTAATTCTAAACTTATTTGCATAAGGGCTTTATTTGCTCTTCATAACGTTCTCAGGTCCTTCCTCACCCTATTCTAATTGAACACCTGCAGAACCAGCCACAGATAGTTGTTAACAAGAACATTCTTGACCAATTGTCTTGCTGGTTGAAGGCTGTTGCTTGATGGTGCCAGCAAAAGTTGTAAAATAGAAAACTGTTGACTACATTCTTGACCATATTGTCTTGCTGGATGAAGACTATTGCATAATGGTCCCAGCAAAAGTTGTAAAATAGAAAACTGTTGAATGACAGCACATAAACCAATCAGAATGGCTTATTTTGAATGACAATTGCATCAACCAATCAGATGGTCTCAATTCTAAACTAATTTGCATAAGGGCTTCTTTTGCTCTCCATAACTTTCTGAGGTCCTTCCTCACCCTATTCTAATTGAACAGCTGCAGAATTGGCCACAGATAGTTGATAACAAGAACATTATTGTCCAATTGTCTTGCTGGTTGAAGACTATTGCATGATGGTCCCAGCAAACGTTGTAAAATAGGAAACTGTTGACTGATGGTACATAAACCAATCAGAATGGTTTATTTTAAATGACAGTTGCATCAACCAATCAGATGGTCTCAATTCTTATCTAATTTGCAAAAGGGCTTTATTTGCTCTTCATAACTTACTGAGGTCCTTCCTCACCCGATTCTAATTGAACACCTGCAGAACCAGCCACAAATAGTTGATAACAAGAACATTCTTGACCAATTGTCTTGCTGATTGAAGGCTATTACGTGATGGTGCAAGCAAAAGTTGTAAAATAGAAATCTGTTGACTACATTCTTGACCAATTGTCTTGCTGGTTGAAGATTATTGCATGATGGTCCCAGCAAAAGTTCTAAAATAGGAAACTGTTTACTGATGGTACATAAACCAATCAGAATGGCTTATTTTGAATGACAATTGCATCAACCAATCAGATGGTCTCAATTCTGAACTAATTTGCATAATGACTTTATTTGCTCTTCATAACTTACTGAGGTCCTTCCTCACCTTAGTCTAATTGAACACCTGCAGAACCAGCCACAGATAGTTGATAACAAGAACATTATTGACCAATTGACTTGCTTGTTGAAGACTATTGCAAAAGTTGTAAAATAGGAAACTGTTGACTGATGGTACATAAACCAATAAGAATGGCTTATTTTGAATGACAATTGCATCAACCAATCAGATGGTCTCAATTCTGAACTAATTTGCATAAGGGCTTTATTTGCTCTTCATAACTTACTGAGGTCCTTCCTTACCCTAGTTTAATGGAACACCAGCAGAACCAGCCATAGATAGTTTATAACAAGAACATTCTTGACCAATTGTATTGCTGGTTGAAGACTATTGCATGATGGTCCCAGCAAAAGTTCTAAAATGGGAAACTGTTGACTGATGTTACATAAACCAATCAGAATGGCTTATTTTGAATGACAATTGCATCAACCAATCAGATGGTCTCAATTCTGAACTAATTTGCATAATGCCTTTTTTTGCTCTTCATAACTTACTGAGGTCCTTCCTCACCCTAGTCTAATTGAACACCTGCAGAACCAGACACAGATAGTTGATAAAAAGAACATTCTTGACCAAATGTCTTGCTTGTTGAAGGCTATTGCGTGATGGTGCCAGCAAAAGTTGTAAAAAAGAAATGTGTTGACCACATTCTTGACCAATTGTCTTGCTGGTTGAAGACTATTGCATGATTGTCCCAGCAAAAGTTGTAAAATAGAAAAAGGTTGACTGACAGCACATAAACCAATAAGAATGGCTTATTTTGAATGACAATTGCATCAACCAATCAGATGGTCTCAATTCTGAACTAATTTGCATAAGGCCTTTATTTGCTCTTCATAACTTACTGAGGTCCTTCCTCCCCCTAGGCTAATTGAACACATGCAGAACCAGCCACAGATAGTTGATAACAAGAACATTCTTGACCAATTGTCTTGCTGGTTGAAGGCTATTGCGTGATGGTGCCAGCAAAAGTTGTAAAATAGAAAACTGTTGACTACATTCTTGACCAATTGTCTTGCTGGTTGAAGACTATTGCATGATGGTCCTAGAAAAAGTTCTAAAATAGGAAACTGTTGACTGATGGTACATAAACCAATCAAAATGGCTTATTTTGAATGAAAATTGCATCAACGAATCAGATGTTCTCAATTCTGAACTAATTTGCACAAGGGCTTTATTTGCTCTTCATAACTTACTGAGGTCCTTCCTCACCCTAGTCTAATTGAACGCCTGCAGAACCAGCCACAGATAGTTGATATCAAGAACATTATTGAACAATTGTCTTGCTGGTTGAAGACTATTGCATGATGGTCCCAGCAAACGTTGTAAAATAGGAAAGTGTTGACTGATGGTACATAAACCAATCAAAATGGCTTATTTTGAATGACAATTGCATCATCCAATCAGATGGTCTCAATTCTAAACTAATTTGCATAAGGGCTTTATTTGCTCTCCATAACTTACTGAGGTCCTTCCTAACCCTAGTTTAATTGAAAACCTACAAAACCTGCCACAGATAGTTGATAACAAGAGCATTCTTGACCAATTGTCTTGCTGGTTGAAGACTATTGCATGATAGGCCCAGCAAAAGTTGTAAGGTACTTGTGTATTTTGGAGGCGCCCGTCGTGGGCATCGTGTGCCTTAACTTTAAGGCACAGGACGCGACGCGATGGACCCGATTTCTCCATAGGCTTCAATGTTAAAATATTTTTAACATTGAACCCGATGGAGAAATCGGGTCCATCGCGTCGCGTCCTGTACCTTAAAGTTAAGGCACACGACGCGACCGACACGATTTCTCCATAGGCTTCAATGTTAAAATATTTTTAACATTGAAATACTGTCGGTCGCATCGGACTTGTGCCATTATTATGGCACAAGATCAAATGTAGTTGTTAAAATCCATCTAACATAGAAAACAATGGGAAATGGGCCAATATGGCCCATTTCTCATTGTATATGGCCCCGTCATGTCCAAATATAAATACCCCCCATTGTCAGCGGCACCCCAGTATTGACGCCAACCCGAAGCGTGGCGAGCGTAGCGAGCCCGCGAGGGGCGGCGGTACGCGTCCTACGACCTTTTCATACCCCTACTATCCACGTCGGCGTGGAGTTGAGAATAGAATAGTGTGGCGAGCGCAGCGAGCCATCGAGCCCGAAGCGTGGCGAGCGCAGCGAGCCCCGCGAGGGGACGCAGATACCTTCACAGGTATCCGCGTCCCCACGCATGCTTCACAGGTGTCCGTGGCTGATGGTACATAAACCAATCAGAATGGCTTATTTTGAATGACAGTTGCATCAACCAATCAGATGGTCTCAATTCTGAACTAATTTGCATAAGGGCTTTATTTGCTCTTCATAACTTACTGAGGTCCTTCCTCACCCTAGTCTAATGGAACACCTGCTGAACCAGCTATAGATAGTTTAGAACAAGAACATTCTTGACCAATTGTATTGCTGGTTGAAGACTATTGCATGATAGTGCCAGCAAAAGTTGTAAAATAGAACACTGTTGACTACATTCTTGACCAATTGTCTTGCTGGTTGAAGACTATTGCATGATTGTCCCAGCAAAAGTTGTAAAATAGAAAACGGTTGACTGACAGCACATAAACCAATAAGAATGGCTTATTTTGAATGACAATTGCATCAACCAATCAGATGGTCTCAATTCTGAACTAATTTGCATAATGCCTTTATTTGCTCTTCATAACTTACTGAGGTCCTTCCTCACCCTAGTCGAATTGAACACCTGCAGAACCAGCCACAGATAGTTGATAACAAGAACATTCTTGACCAAATGTCTTGCTTGTTGAAGGCTATTGCGTGATGGTGCCAGCAAAAGTTGTAAATAGAAAACTGTTGACTACATTCTTGACCAATTGTCTTGCTGGTTGAAGACTATTGCATGATGGTCCCAGCAAAATTTGTAAAATAGGAAACTGTTGAATGATGGTACATAAACAAATGAAAATGGCTTATTTTTAATGACAATTGCCTCAACCAATCAGATGGTCTTAATTCTGAACTAATTTGCATAAGGGCTTTATTTGCTCTTCATAACTTACTGAGGTCCTTCCTCCCCCTAGACTAATTGAACACATGCAGAACCAGCCACAGATTGTTGATAACAAGAACATTCTTGACCAATTGTCTTGCTGGTTGAAGACTATTGCATGATGGTCCCAGCAAAAGTTCTAAAATAGGAAACTGTTGACTGATGTTACTTAAACCAATCAGAATGGCTTATTTTGAATGACAATTACATCAACCAATCAGATGATCTCAATTCTAAACTAATTTGCATAAGGACTTTATTTGCTCTCCATAACTTATTGAGGTCCTTCCTAACCTTAGATTAATTGAAAACTTACAGAACCAGCCACAGATAGTTGATAACAAGAGCATTCTTGACCAATTGTCTTGCTGGTTGAAGATTATTGCATGATGGTCCCAGCAAAAGTTCTAAAATAGGAAACTGTTGACTGATGGGACATAAACTAATCAGAATAGCTTATTTTGAATGACAATTGCATCAACCAATCAGATGGTCTCAATTCTAAACTAATTTGCATAAGGGCTTTATTTGCTCTCCATAACTTACTGAGGTCCTTCCTAACCCTAGTTTAATTGAAAACCTATAAAATCAGCCACAGATAGTTGATAACAAGAGCATTCTTGACCAATTGTCCTGCTGGTAGAAGACTATTGCATGGTGGTCCCAGCAAAAGTTGTAAAATTGAAAACTGTTGACTAACAGTACATAAACTAATCAGAATGGATTATTTTAAATGACAATTGGGTACTTGTTTCCTAGCACGGCCACAACGATCATGATCATGGGCATCGTGAGGAAAAATCGCGGCCATCGCATGCACTAAAAAATCGGGTGCGATGGTACCGACGCGATGCCCGCGATTTCCCCATAGGGAACAATGTTAAATGCCTCAATTTACCCGCGATGCCCCCTATTTCCCTTAGAAATCAATGTTAAATGGCTCAATTTACCCAAATCATTATAGGGAACAATGGTAAATGGGCCAGAAAACCCCAAAAACACAGCTGAACAGTGAAATGTCCCCCCAAAAGTACTTTACGCCACCCCACGATCAACGCGAACCCGAAGCGTGGCGAGCGCAGCGAGCCCGCGAGGGGCGGCGTTCCGCGTCCTCCGACCTTTTCATACCCCCACTATCCACGTCGGCGTGGAGTTGAGAATAGAATAGTGTGGCGAGCGTAGCGAGCCACCGAGCCCAAAGTGTGGCGAGCGTAGCGAGCCCCGCGAGGGGACGCGGATACCTGTGAAGCCCGCGAAGGGACGCGTTTACCTGTGAAGGTATCCGCGTCCCCTCGCGGGGCTCGCTGCGCTCGCCACACTATTCTGTTCTCAACTCCACGCCGACGTGGATAGTGGGGGTATGAAAAGGTCGGAGGATGCGTACCGCCGCCTCTCGCGTGCTCGCTGCGCTCGCCTCGCTTCGGGTTCGCGTTGATCGTGAGGTGGCCTCAACTACTTTTGGGGGGACATTTCACTGTTCAGCTGTGTTTTTTGGGTTTTCTGGCCCTTTTACCATTGTTCCCTATGATGATTTGGGTAAATTGAGCCATTTAACATTGATTCCTATGGGAAATCGGGGGCATCACGGGTAAATTGAGGCATTTAACATTGTTCTCTATGGGGAAATCGGGGGGCATCGCGTCTGGACCATTTAAGCCTTTTTTAGCCGCATACCACGCGACCGACGCGATATTGACTTTTTTCAATGCATTTCAATGGGAAAATCGGGGACATCGCGTCGGTTGTGGCCGTGCTAGGAAACAAGTACCGACAATTGCATCAACCAATCAGATGGTCTCATTTCTGAACTAATTTCTATAAGGGCTTTATTTGCTCTCCATGACTTACTTAGGTCCTTCCTCACCCTAGTGTAATTGAACACCTGTAGAACCAGCCACAGATAGTTGAAAACAAAAACATTCTTCACCAATTGTCTTGCTGGATGAAGATTATTGCATGATGGTCCAAGCAAAAGTTCTAAAATAGGAAACTGTTGATTGATGGGACATAAACCAATCATAATGGCTTATTTTGAATGGCAATTGCATGAACCAATCAGATGGTCTCAATTCTGAACTAATTTTCATAAGGGCTTTATTTGCTCTTCATAACTTACTGAGGTCCTTCCTCACCCTAGTCTAATTGAATACCTGCAGAACCAGAAACAGATAGTTGATAACAAGAACATTCTTGACCAATTGTCTTGCTGGTTGAAGACTATTGCATGATGGTCCCAGCAAAAGTTGTAAAATAGAAAACTGTTGACTTCATTCTTGACCACTTGTCTTGCTGGTTGAAGACTATTGCATGATGGTCCCAGCAAAAGTTGTAAAATAGAAAACTGTTGACTGACAGCACATAAACCAATCAGAATGGCTTATTTTGAATGACAATTGCATCAACCAATCAAATGGTCTCAATTCTAAACTAATTTGCATAAGGGCTTTATTTGCTCTCCATAACTTACTGAGGTCCTTTCTCACCCTATTCTAATTGAACACCTGCAGAACCAGCCACGGATAGTTGATAACAAGAGCATTATTGACCAGTTGTCTTGCTGGTTGAAGACTATTGCATGATGGTCCCAGCAAACGTTGTAAAATAGACAACTGTTGACTGACAGTACATAAACCAATCAGAATGGCTTATTTTGAATGACAATTGCATCAACCAATCAGATGGTCTCAATTGTGAACTAATTTGCATAAGGGCTTTATTTGCTTTTCATAACTTACTGAGGTCCTTCCTCACCCTAGTCTAATTGAACACCTGCAGAACCAGCTACAGATAGTTGATAACAAGAACATTCTTGACCAATTGTCTTGCTGGTTGAAGGCTATTTCATGATGGTGTCAGCAAAAGTTGTAAAATAGAAAACTGTTGACTACATTCTTGACCAATTGTCTTGCTGGTTGAAGACTATTGCATGATGGTCCCAGCAAAAGTTGTAAAATAGAAAACTGTTGACTGACAGCACATAAACCAATGAGAATCGCTTATTTTGAATGACAATTGCATCAACCAATCAGATGGTCTCAATTCTAAACTAATTTGCATAAGGGCTTTATTTGCTCTCCATAACATACTTGAGGTCCTTCCTAACCCTAGTTTAATTGAAAACCTACAAAACCAGCCACAGATAGTTGATAACAAGAGTTTTCTTGACCAATTGTCTTGCTGGTTGAAGACTATTGCATGATGGTCCCAGCAAAAGTTGTAAAATAGAAATCTGTTGACTGACAGTACATAAACCAATCAGAATGGCTTATTTTGAATGACAGTTGCATCAACCAATCAGATGGTCTCAATTGTGAACTAATTTGCATAAGGTCTTTATTTGCTCTTTATAACTTACTGAGGTCCTTCCTCACCCTATTTTAGTTGAACACCTGCAGAACCAGCTACAGATAGTTGATAACAAGAATATTATTAAACAATTGTCTTGCTGGTTGAAGACTATTGCATGATGGTTCCAGTAAACATTGTAAAATAGGAAACTGTTGACTGATGGTACATAAACCAATCAGAATGGCTTATTTTGAATGACAATTGCATCAACCAATCAGATGTTCTTAATTCTGAACTAATTTTCATAAGGGCTTTATTTGCTCTTCATAACTTACTAAGGTCCTTCCTCACCCTAGTCTAATTGAACACCTGCAGAACCAGCCACAGATAATTGATAACAAGAATATTCTTGACCAATTGTCTTGCTGGTTGAACGCTATTGCGTGATGGTGTCAGCAAAAGTTGTAAAATAGAAAACTGTTGACTACATTCTTGACCAATTGTCTTGCTGGTTGAAGACTATTGCATGATTGTCCCAGCAAAAGTTCTAAAATAGGAAACTGTTTACTGATGGTACATAAACCAATCAGAATGGCTTATTTTGAATGACAATTGCATCAACCAATCAGATGGTCTCAATTCTGAACTAATTAGCATAATGCCTTTATTTGCCCTTCATAACTTACTGAGGTCCTTCCTCACCCTAGTCTAATTGAACACCTGCAGAACCAGCCACAGATAGTTGTTAACAAGAACATTCTTGACCAATTGTCTTGCTGGTTGAAGGCTATTGATTGATGGTGCCAGCAAAAGTTGTAAAATAGAAAACTGTTGACTACATTGTTGACCATATTGTTTTGCTGGATGAAGACTATTGCATAATGGTCCCAACAAAAGTTGTAAAATAGAAAACTGTTGAATGACAGCACATAAACTAATCAGAATGGCTTATTTTGAATGACAATTGCATCAACCAATCAGATGGTTTCAATTCTAAACTAATTTGCATAAGGGCTTTATTTGCTCTTCATAACTTACTCAGGTCCTTCCTCACCCTATTCTAATTGAACACCTGCAGAATCAGCCACAGATAGTTGATAACAAGAACATTATTGACCAATTGTCTTGCTGGTTGAAGACTATTGCATGATGGTCCCAGCAAACGTTGTAAAATAGGAAACTGTTGACTGATGGTACATAAACCAATCAGAATGGCTTATTTTAAATGACAGTTGCATCAACCAATCAGATGGTCTCGATTCTTATCTAATTTGCATAATGCCTTTATTTGCTCTTCATAACTTACTGAGGTCCTTCCTCACCCTAGTCTAATTGAGTACCTGCAGAACCAGCCACAGATAGTTGATAACAAGAACATTCTTGACCAATTGTCTTGCTGGTTGAACGCTATTGCGTGATGGTGTCAGCAAAAGTTGTAAAATAGAAAACTGTTGACTACATTCTTGACCAATTGTCTTGCTGGTTGAAGACTATTGCATGATGGTCCAAGCAAAAGTTCTAAAATAGGAAACTGTTGATTGATGGGACATAAACCAATCATAATGGCTTATTTTGAATGGCAATTGCATGAACCAATCAGATGGTCTCAATTCTGAACTAATTTTCATAAGGGCTTTATTTGCTCTTCATAAATTACTGAGGTCCTTCCTCACCCTAGTCTAATTGAATACCTGCAGAACCAGCCACAGATAGTTGATAACAAGAACATTCTTGACCAATTGTCTTGCTGGTTGAAGACTATTGCATGATGGTCCCAGCAAAAGTTGTAAAATAGAAAACTGTTGAATTCATTCTTGACCACTTGTCTTGCTGGTTGAAGACTATTGCATGATGGTCCCAGCAAAAGTTGTAAAATAGAAAACTGTTGACTGACAGCACATAAACCAATCAGAATGGCTTATTTTGAATGACAATTGCATCAACCAATCAAATGGTCTCAATTCTAAACTAATTTGCATAAGGGCTTTATTTGCTCTCCATAACTTACTGAGGTCCTTTCTCACCCTATTCTGATTGAACACCTGCAGAACCAGCCACGGATAGTTGATAACAAGAGCATTATTGACCAGTTGTTTTGCTGGTTGAAGACTATTGCATGATGGTCCCAGCAAACGTTGTAAAATAGACAACTGTTGACTGACAGTACATAAACCAATCAGAATGGCTTATTTTAAATGACAATTGCATCAACCAATCAGATGGTCTCAATTGTGAACTAATTTGCATAAGGGCTTTATTTGCTTTTCATAACTTACTGAGGTCCTTCCTCACCCTAGTCTAATTGAACACCTGCAGAACCAGCTACAGATAGTTGATAACAAGAACATTCTTGACCAATTGTCTTGCTGGTTGAAGGCTATTTCATGATGGTGTCAGCAAAAGTTGTAAAATAGAAAACTGTTGACTACATTCTTGACCAATTGTCTTGCTGGTTGAAGACTATTGCATGATGGTCCCAGCAAAAGTTGTAAAATAGAAAACTGTTGACTGACAGCACATAAACAAATGAGAATCGCTTATTTTGAATGAGAATTGCATCAACCAATCAGATGGTCTCAATTCTAAACTAATTTGCATAAGGGCTTTATTTGCTCTCCATAACTTACTTGAGGTCCTTCCTAACCCTAGTTTAATTGAAAACCTACAAAACCAGCCACAGATAGTTGATAACAAGAGTTTTCTTGACCAATTGTCTTGCTTGTTGAAGACTATTGCATGATGGTCCCAGCAAAAGTTGTAAAATAGAAAACTGTTGACTGACAGTACATAAACCAATCAGAATGGCTTATTTTGAATGACAGTTGCATCAACCAATCAGATGGTCTCAATTGTGAACTAATTTGCATAAGGGCTTTATTTGCTCTTTATAACTTACTGAGGTCCTTCCTCACAATATTCTAGTTGAACACCTGCAGAACCAGCTACAGATAGTTGATAACAAGAACATTATTAAACAATTGTCTTGCTGGTTGAAGACTATTGCATGATGGTTCCAGTAAACGTTGTAAAATAGGAAACTGTTGACTGATGGTACATAAACCAATCAGAATGGATTATTTTGAATGACAATTGCATCAACCAATCAGATGTTCTTAATTCTGAACTAATTTTCATAAGGGCTTTATTTGCTCTTCATAACTTACTAAGGTCCTTTCTCACCCTAGTCTAATTGAACACCTGCAGAACCAGCCACAGATAATTGATAACAAGAATATTCTTGACCAATTGTCTTGCTGGTTGAACGCTATTGCGTGATGGTGTCAGCAAAAGTTGTAAAATAGGAAACTGTTGACTGATGGTACATAAACCAATCAGAATGGCTTATTTTGACTGACAATTGCATCAACCAATCAGATGGTCTCAATTCTGAACTAATTTGCATAATGGCTTTATTTGCTCTTCATAAATTACTGAGGTCCTTCCTCACCCTAGTCTAATTGAACACCTGCAGAACCAGCCACAGATAGTTGATAACAAGAACATTATTGATCAATTGTCTTGCTGGTTGAAGACTATTGCATGGTGGTCCAAGCAAACGTTGTGACATAGGAAACTGTTGACTGATGGTACATAAGCCAATCAGAATGGCTTATTTTGAATGACAATTGCATCAACCAATCAGATGGTCTCAATTCTGAACTAATTTGCATAAGGCCTTTATTTGCTATTCATAACTTAGGCCCTTATTCTGATCGGTGCGGCCGGAGCCGCATATGCGTCTCCGACCGCACCAGACGAATCCCCGCCTTCCATACGGATCGCCACGGCCGTCCGTACGCGGCCATGTGGCGATCCGCATGATTGTGGACGGGGATACGCCTCCTCCATGGTGGGAGCAGCCCCTGCATTCGATGGTCGCCGAACATCGAATGCAGGGCCGCACGCTCCACCAGGTCCCGCAACACAAGACCACACGGACACTTGTCCGTGTGAAATCTTGTATGGGGGCGGGCAGCTGACATCCGGCGATGTCAGATGCCCGCCCTGTACCCACGCGTCATAGCCTCATTAGCATGCGTACGCCCCGCGTTTGCATGGGAACGCCCATGAAACGCGGGGCGTATGCATATGCAAATGAGGCTTCGTAGCCCCTCACGCCCCTATCCACCCCCTTTGCGGCGGACAAAATACGTGTACGGCGATTTCGGCTGCACATGCGCAGAGTGGCCTCTGCACATGCGCAGACCGAAAACATCGGCGGAACGGCCGCATGCGGCCGTTACCGCTTCAACCAGAATAAGGGCCAAACTGAGGTCCTTCCTCCCCCTTGACTAATTGAACACATGCAGAACCAGCCACAGATAGTTGATAACAAGAACATTCTTGACCAATTGTCTTGCTGGTTGAAGACTATTGCATGATGGTCCCAGCAAAAGTTCTAAAATAGGAAACTGTTGACTGATGTTACTTAAACCAATCAGAAGGGCTTATTTTGAATGACAATTGCATCAACCAATCAGATGGTTTCAATTCTAAACTAATTTGCATAAGGGCTTTATTTGCTCTTCATAACTTACTCAGGTCCTTCCTCACCCTATTCTAATTGAACACCTGCAGAATCAGCCACAGATAGTTGATAACAAGAACATTATTGACCAATTGTCTTGCTGGTTGAAGACTATTGCATGATGGTCCCAGCAAAAGTTCTAAAATAGGAAACTGTTGACTGATGGTACATAAACCAATAAGAATGGCTAATTTTGAATGACAATTGCATCAACCAATCAGATGGTCTCAATTCTGAACTAATTTGCATAAGGGCTTTATTTGCTCTTCATAACTTACTGAGGTCCTTCCTCACCCTAGTCTAATTGAACACCTGCAGAACCAGCCACATATTGTTGATAACAAGAACATTCTTGACCAAATGTCTTGCTGGTTGAAGGCTATTGCGTGATGGTGCCAGCAAAAGTTGTAAAATAGAAAACTGTTGACTACATTCTTGACCAATTGTCTTGCTGGTTGAAGACTATTGCATGATGGTCCATGCAAAAGTTCTAAAATAGGAAACTGTTGACTGATGGTACATAAACCAATCAAAATGGCTTATTTTGAATGAAAATTGCATCAACGAATCAGATGTTCTCAATTCTGAACTAATTTGCAAAAGGGCTTTATTTGCTCTTCATAACTTACTGAGGTCCTTCCTCACCCTAGTCTAATTGAACACCTGCAGAACCAGCCACAGATAGTTGATATCAAGAACATTATTAAACAATTGTCTTGCTGGTTGAAGACTATTGCATGATGGTCCCAGCAAACGTTGTAAAATAGGAAAGTGTTGACTGATGGTACATAAACCAATCAAAATGGCTTATTTTGAATGACAATTGCATCATCCAATCAGATGGTCTCAATTCTAAACTAATTTGCATAAGGGCTTTATTTGCTCTCCATAACTTACTGAGGTCCTTCCTAACCCTAGTTTAATTGAAAACCTACAAAACCTGCCACAGATAGTTGATAACAAGAGCATTCTTGACCAATTGTCTTGCTGGTTGAAGACTATTGCATGATAGGCCCAGCAAAAGTTGTAAGGTACTTGTGTATTTTGGCGGCGCCCGTCGTGGGCATCGTGTGCCTTAACTTTAAGGCACAGGACGCGACGCGATGGACCCGATTTCTCCATAGGCTTCAATGTTAAAATATTTTTAACATTGAACCCGATGGAGAAATCGGGTCCATCGCGTCGCGTCCTGTACCTTAAAGTTAAGGCACACGACGCGACTGACACGATTTCTCCATAGGCTTCAATGTTAAAATATTTTTAACATTGAAATACTGTCGGTCGCATCGGACTTGTGCCATTATTATGGAACAAGATCAAATGTAGTTGTTAAAATCCATCTAACATAGAAAACAATGGGAAATGGGCCAATATGGCCCATTTCTCATTGTATATGGCCCCGTCATGTCCAAATATAAATACCCCCCATTGTCAGCGGCACCCCAGTATTGACGCCAACCCGAAGCGTGGCGAGCGTAGCGAGCCCGCGAGGGGCGGCGGTACGCGTCCTACGACCTTTTCATACCCCTACTATCCACGTCGGCGTGGAGTTGAGAATAGAATAGTGTGGCGAGCGCAGCGAGCCACCGAGCCCGAAGCGTGGCGAGCGCAGCGAGCCCCACGAGGGGACGCGGATACCTTCACAGGTATCCGCGTCCCCACGCGGGCTTCACAGGTGTCCGTGGCCACGCGGACACCTGTGAAGTCCGCGAAGGGACGCGTTTACCTGTGAAGGTATCCGCATCCCCTCGCGGGGCTCGCTGCGCTCTCCACGCTTCGGGCTCGGTGGCTCGCTGCGCTCGCCACACTATTCTATTCTCAACTCCACGCAGACGTGGATAGTAGGGGTATGAAAAGGTCGGAGGACGCGCACCGCCGCCCCTCGCGGGCTCGCTGCGCTCGCCACGCTTCGGGTTGACGTCAATACTGGGGTGCCGCTCACAATGGGGGGGGTAGTTATATTTGGACATGACGGGGACATATACAATGAAAAATGGGCCATATTGGCCCATTTCCCATTTTATTCCATGTAAAATGGACTTTATCAAGTCCATCTTATCTTGTGCCATTATAATGGCACAAGACCGACGCGACCGACACGATTTCAATGTTAAAATATTTTAACATTGAAGCCTATGGAGAAATCGTGTCGGTCGCGTCGGTCGCGTCGTGTGCCATGTTAATGCACACGACGCGACGCGATGGACCCGATGGACCTGATTTTTCACACACGATGGACGCGATCCTCATCGTGGGCGCCGACAAAATACACAAGTACCAGTTGTAAAATAGGAAACTGTTGACTGACATTACATAAACCAATCAGAATGGCTTATTTTGACTGACAATTGCATCAACCAATCAGATGGTCTCAATTCTGAACTAATTTGCATAATGGCTTTATTTGCTCTTCCTAAATTACTGAGGTCCTTCATCACCCTAGACTAATTGAACACCTGCAGAACCAGCCACAGATAGTTGATAACAAGAACATTATTGATCAATTGTCTTGCTGGTTGAAGACTATTGCATGATGGTCCCAGCAAACTTTGTAAAATAGGAAACTGTTGACTGATGGTACATAAACCAATCAGAATGGCTTTTTTTGAATGACAGTTGCATCAACCAATCAGATGGTCTCAATTCTGAACTAATTTGCATAAGGGCTTTATTTGCTCTTCATAACTTACTGAGGTCATTCCTCACACTATTCTAATTGAACACCTGCAGAACCAGCCACAGATAGTTGATAACAAGAACATTATTGAACAATTGTCTTGCTGGTTGAAGACTATTGCATAATGGTCCAAGCAAACATTGTAAAATAGGAAACTGTGGACTGATGGTACATAAACCAATCAGAATGGCTTATTTTGAATGACAATTGCATCAACCAATCAGATGGTCTCAATTCTGAACTAATTTGCATAAGGGCTTTATTTGCTCTTCATAACTTACTGAGGTCCTTCCTCACCCTAATCTAATTGAACACCTGCAGAACCAGCCACAGATAGTTGTTAACAAGAACATTCTTGACCAATTGTCTTGCTGGTTGAAGGCTATTGCTTGATGGTGCCAGCAAAAGTTGTAAAATAGAAAACTGTTGACTACATTCTTGACCATATTTTTTTGCTGGATGAAGACTATTGCATAATAGTCCCAGCAAAAGTTGTAAAATAGAAAACTGTTGAATGACAGCACATAAACCAATCAGAATGGCTTATTTTGAATGACAATTGCATCAACCAATCAGATGGTCTCAATTCTAAACTATTGAACACCTGCAGAACCAGCCACAGATAGTTGTTAACAAGAACATTCTTGACCAATTGTCTTGCTGGTTGAAGGCTATTGCTTGATGGTGCCAGCAAAAGTTGTAAAATAGAAAACTGTTGACTACATTCTTGACCATATTTTTTTGCTGGATGAAGACTATTGCATAATGGTCCCAGCAAAAGTTGTAATATAGAAAACTGTTGAATGACAGCACATAAACCAATCAGAATGGCTTATTTTGAATGACAATTGCATCAACCAATCAGATGGTCTCAATTCTAAACTAATTTGCATACGGGCTTTATTTGCTCTCCATAACTTACTGAGGTCCTTCCTCACCCTATTCTAATTGAACACCTGCAGAATCGGCCACAGATAGTTGATAACAAGAACAATATTGTCCAATTGTCTTGCTGGTTGAAGACTATTGCATGATGGTCCCAGCAATCGTTGTAAAATAGGAAACTGTTGACTGATGGTACATAAACCAATCAGAATGGCTTATTTTAAATGACAGTTGCATCAACCAATCAGATGGTCTCAATTCTTATCTAATTTGCAAAAGGGCTTTATTTGCTCTTCATAACTTACTGAGGTCCTTCCTCACCCTATTCTAATTGAACACCTGCAGAACCAGCCACAGATAGTTGATAACAAGAACATTCTTGACCAATTGTCTTGCTGATTGAAGGCTATTACGTGATGGTGCCAGCAAACGTTGTAAAATAGACAACTGTTGACTGACAGTACATAAACCAATCAGAATGGCTTATTTTGAATGACAATTGCATCAACCAATCAGATGGTCTCAATTGTGAACTAATTTGCATAAGGGCTTTATTTGCTTTTCATAACTTACTGAGGTCCTTCCTCACCCTAGTCTAATTGAACACCTGCAGAACCAGCTACAGATAGTTGATAACAAGAACATTCTTGACCAATTGTCTTGCTGGTTGAAGGCTATTTCATGATGGTGTCAGCAAAAGTTGTAAAATAGAAAACTGTTGACTACATTCTTGACCAATTGTCTTGCTGGTTGAAGACTATTGCATGATGGTCCCAGCAAAAGTTGTAAAATAGAAAACTGTTGACTGACAGCACATAAACCAATGAGAATCGCTTATTTTGAATGACAATTGCATCAACCAATCAGATGGTCTCAATTCTAAACTAATTTGCATAAGGGCTTTATTTGCTCTCCATAACATACTTGAGGTCCTTCCTAACCCTAGTTTAATTGAAAACCTACAAAACCAGCCACAGATAGTTGATAACAAGAGTTTTCTTGACCAATTGTCTTGCTTGTTGAAG
Organism: Crinia signifera; assembly: GCF_055691185.1. NCBI lineage: Eukaryota > Metazoa > Chordata > Amphibia > Anura > Myobatrachidae > Crinia > Crinia signifera. The sequence goes on from NC_139217.1 coordinate 204,322,148, forward strand.
ACTATTGCATGATGGTCCCAGCAAAAGTTGTAAAATAGAAATCTGTTGACTGACAGTACATAAACCAATCAGAATGGCTTATTTTGAATGACAGTTGCATCAACCAATCAGATGGTCTCAATTGTGAACTAATTTGCATAAGGGCTTTATTTGCTCTTTATAACTTACTGAGGTCCTTCCTCACCCTATTCTAGTTGAACACCTGCAGAACCAGCTACAGATAGTTGATAACAAGAATATTATTAAACAATTGTCTTGCTGGTTGAAGACTATTGCATGATGGTTCCAGTAAACCATGTAAAATAGGAAACTGTTGACTGATGGTACATAAACCAATCAGAATGGCTTATTTTGAATGACAATTGCATCAACCAATCAGATGTTCTTAATTCTGAACTAATTTTCATAAGGGCTTTTTTTGCTCTTCATAACTTACTAAGGTCCTTCCTCACCCTAGTCTAATTGAACACCTGCAGAACCAGCCACAGATAATTGATAACAAGAATATTCTTGACCAATTGTCTTGCTGGTTGAACGCTATTGCGTGATGGTGTCAGCAAAAGTTGTAAAATAGAAAACTGTTGACTACATTCTTGACCAATTGTCTTGCTGGTTGAAGACTATTGCATGATTGTCCCAGCAAAAGTTCTAAAATAGGAAACTGTTTACTGATGGTACATAAACCAATCAGAATGGCTTATTTTGAATGACAATTGCATCAACCAATCAGATGGTCTCAATTCTGAACTAATTAGCATAATGCCTTTATTTGCCCTTCATAACTTACTGAGGTCCTTCCTCACCCTAGTCTAATTGAACACCTGCAGAACCAGCCACAGATAGTTGATAACAAGAACATTCTTGACCAAATGTCTTGCTTGTTGAAGGCTATTGCGTGATGGTGCCAGCAAAAGTTGTAAAATAGAAAACTGTTGACTACATTCTTGACCAATTGTCTTGCTGGTTGAAGACTATTGCATGATGGTCCAAGCAAAAGTTCTAAAATAGGAAACTGTTGATTGATGGGACATAAACCAATCATAATGGCTTATTTTGAATGGCAATTGCATGAACCAATCAGATGTTCTTAATTCTGAACTAATTTTCATAAGGGCTTTATTTGCTCTTCATAACTTACTAAGGTCCTTTCTCACCCTAGTCTAATTGAACACCTGCAGAACCAGCCACAGATAATTGATAACAAGAATATTCTTGACCAATTGTCTTGCTGGTTGAACGCTATTGCGTGATGGTGTCAGCAAAAGTTGTAAAATAGGAAACTGTTGACAGATGGTACATAAACCAATCAGAATGGCTTATTTTGACTGACAATTGCATCAACCAATCAGATGGTCTCAATTCTGAACTAATTTGCATAATGACTTTATTTGCTCTTCATAAATTACTGAGGTCCTTCCTCACCCTAGTCTAATTGAACACCTGCAGAACCAGCCACAGATAGTTGATAACAAGAACATTATTGATCAATTGTCTTGCTGGTTGAAGACTATTGCATGGTGGTCCAAGCAAACATTGTGACATAGGAAACTGTTGACTGATGGTACATAAGCCAATCAGAATGGCTTATTTTGAATGACAATTGCATCAACCAATCAGATGGTCTCAATTCTGAACTAATTTGCATAAGGGCTTTATTTGATCTTCATAACTTACTGAGGTCCTTCCTCACCCTATTCTAATTGAACACCTGCAGAATCAGCCATAGATAGTTGATAACAAGAACATTATTGACCAATTGTCTTGCTGGTTGAAGACTATTGCATGATGGTCCCAGCAAACGTTGTAAAATAGGAAACTGTTGACTGATGGTACATAAACCAATCAGAATGGCTTATTTTAAATGACAGTTGCATCAACCAATCAGAGGGTCTCGATTCTTATCTAATTTGCATAAGGGCTTTATTTGCTCTTTATAACTTACTGAGGTCCTTCCTCACCCTATTCTATTTGAACACCTGCAGAACCAGCCACAGATAGTTGATAACAAGAACATTCTTGACCAATTGTCTTGCTGGGTGAAGGCTATTACGTGGTGGTGCAAGCAAAAGTTGTAAAATAGAAAACTGTTGACTACATTCTTGACCGGTTGTCTTGCTGGTTGAAGACTATTGCATGATGGTCCCAGCAAACGTTGTAAAATAGACAACTGTTGACCGACAGTACATAAACCAATCAGAGTGGCTTATTTTGAATGACAATTGCATCAACCAATCAGATGGTCTCAATTGTGAACTAATTTGCATAAGGGCTTTATTTGCTCTCCATAACTTACTTGAGGTCCTTCCTAACCCTAGTTTAATTAAAAACCTACAAAACCAGCCACAGATAGTTGATAACAAGAGTTTTCTTGACCAATTGGCTTCGCTTCTCGGCCTTTTGGCTGCGATCTAGTGTCGTGGCTGGAAGGTGTTCCAGGTCTCTCGTTAGGGGCCTGGGGTTTTTCCTAGGAGCGATCACGCCGCCGGGCGTGAACGGAGCGTGTGTTCCTGCAGCAATATGGCTGGTCTGAAGAACAGTATTCGTTTTGTGGTGGACGAAGAGCATCGACCTGGACGTAATGCAGTATGGGTTATCAGACAGATCCTGATGAAATTGGCCGGAGTTACGGTAACAGATATTTTTTGTGCCCAAGATTTCCCTAAGCAAGGGATATCTGACATTACCTTTTACAATGCTGGTTTCTGTTTGAATACTTATGAGACCTTGAAAGGGAAAATGGAGGAGGCTGATATGAAGTTGCTAAAAATGGTTCCCTTGTTTAGCATGCAAGAATTACCTATAACTGTTCACCTGTACAATCCGTATGCTGACATTTCTATTATAAAGGCGTTTTTAAAGAACTACTGTGATAAAGTCAGTGACGGGCTAAGGCAGAAGAATACTTTGGGTATTTTCAACGGGAAGTGGAGGTTCTGGGTCAAGCTAAAACCAGACCCAGAAAATGTGGGTGCTAACAAACATCCCCCTGCAAACTTTACGGTCGCAGGTATCAGAGGGTTCCTATTTTACCCAGGCCAACCAAACTTCTGTCGCTTGTGTCTAACGTATGGGCACACTATGGAGAACTGTAAAACAGGCAGGACCTGTAGAAATTGTAAAACCCAGGGACATGATGTTGCTAACTGCCTTGCCCCTAAGGTGTGTGATATTTGTGGTCAGCAGGAGCACACTGCTAAAAACTGTCCTACCAACACCAAGTTTGAAAAAAGGAGGGTGCTAATAAAGGAGCAGGAGGAGGAATCAAGGAGACTCCTTGCAAATGCCTCTGGGAGCCAAGGGGGTTTTAGTACCTCGGTTAAAGCAGATGGGGGAGGTGTGGAAGGGAAGCATGCATCTATGGAGGTGGAAGGGTTAACAACACCTTTCCTTGATAATCCTGACCTTTGTACAGGGAGTGGTCATAGTGAGTGTCTGGACATGGAAGAAGACGCACCTGATATTGAATATGAGTCCTCTGAGGAGGAAAGTGGCCAGCCAGGAAGTTCTGCAGATACAGAAACCTTTCTAGCAGTAACAAGGAAGAAAAATCAGCAGCCGAACAGTGGGAAAAAGCCACGTTTGGCAGAGGAGGAAGTGTTGTGTGTGTCACCGAATCCTTTCTCTATCCTGAGCAGTGAGGACTGTGCCCCATGTGGTGGAGCTGATTATAATTTGGCTCACGTACCCTCGCCTTCTTTTTTAGGCGAAGAAGGACTGCTGCCGGGGGGAGAGGAAGGAACTCTCTGCCTTGGCAAGCACCCAGGTGTCAGTTGAAAGCAGTTAAGAACCTGGGAATTGACTTGAATTTCAAATTCAGGCAGTGGAGGCCGAAACTGCACCTGATGAGGTTTGATGCATCAGCAGGAACTCCTGGGCATCCTCATCTGATATACTGTTTTTGAGTTTGTTTTTCTTTGATGGTGTTTTTTTTCTATTTCTTCTCTCTCCATGACTCTGAAAATCTGTTCTCTTAATGTTAGGATGATTAGGACCAGAGCAAGGAGACTTGCAATTCTAGAGTACATTAGAGAGCTTGGGCAAGATATTTATTGCCTGCAGGAGTGTGGGTTAAGTAGTACTCCTAAAAGTGAAGAATGGATGGGGGAAGCCATCTGGTCCTATTCAGATAGTAATAGGAATGATGGGATTGGAATCCTATTCAGAAATAGGAGTATTAGGGTGGAAAGCTATAATATTATAGAACCTGGAAGGTGTGTGATTGCATTCTGTAGATACAGAGATGTTAATTTCAGAATTTGTAATGTATATGCGCATGCTGATAAGAACCTGCGAAAAAATTTATTTGAGAAGATTAAGCTTTTTCTTACTGGGAAGTGTCCTCTACTGGTATTAGGAGATTTAAATTGTGTCTTGGAGGGATCGGGTAGGATGGGGGGAGGGGGGAGACAGATGGATGTGACTAGTAAATTGTGGTTAGAAATGGTTAAGGATGTTAATTTGAAAGATGTGGTTAAGGGTTGTAAGTTGCATCCGGTGCCTTTTACTTTTTTTTCAGACCAGGGGTCTGTTAAATCCAGGTTGGATTATATTTTTTTAAGTAAAGAGTTTGAAGCAAGTGGGTATTCACAAAAAGAAGTTCCCTTTTCTGACCACGTTGCTGTTATGTGTAGTGTGGATTTAAAAGTGGAAGAAATTGCTGGTAGAGGTTTTTGGAAATTGAATGTAGGGTTGTTGGAGGATGAGAGGGTTAAATCCTTGTTTATTAGTTTGTATAATAGCTTGAGGGGAAAAAAGAAAGAATTTAGTAATATTTTAGAGTGGTGGGAGTGGGTCAAAAAAGAAATAAAGTGGTTTTTTTGTAAGCAGGGATTTAAACGTGCGGTCTTCAGAAGGAAGAGATTTGCAGATTTGCATAAAAGGATGTCCTTTTTAAATAAGTTGAGAGATGGGGGAATGAGTGTGGAGGAACACATTAGTTCTGTAAGGAAAGAGTTAAATAAAATGCTAGAGGATAGGGGAAGAGAAATTATTTTTCAGGCCAAAGTGGATGTAAAAGAAAAAGGTGAAAAATGTAGTCGCTTTTTTTTTTAAAAGGCTTTTTCTGGGGATAAGAATATTAGTGTTGTTTGTGATAAATCTGGGGTTGAAGTTAAGGGGGAGGGGATAAAAAAAGTCATTTTTGACTTTTATGATGAATTATATGGAGAAAAGTGGAGGGATATAGGTTTAGAGGATGAGGTTTTGAGTGTGTTAGAGAGTCAGGTTAATGAGTTAGATAAGGGAATTTTGGTTAAAAAAATTGATTTGCAGGAAATAAGTTTTGCAGTTAATGGTTCAGCTAAAAATAAAACGCCAGGGAGTGATGGCATACCAGTTGAATTTTATTGTGCTTTCTGGGAGTTTTTGGGGCAGGATTTACTAGAAGTATTCAATTATATGGAAGAAAATTATAAGATTGGTGCTTCAATGAAAGAGGGATTAGTAGTATTAATTCATAAAGGGGGGGATAGGAGACAGATGAAGAATTGGAGACCAATTACTTTGCTAAATAGTGACTATAAGGTGTATGCAAAAATAATGGGTAATAGATTTAAAGGTGTTGTGGACCAGGTTATACTTGAGGAACAGGTTTGTGCAGTTCCAGGAAGAAGGATAAATGAAAATCTCATGTTAGTAAGGGATGTTTTGGATTATGTTAGAGGGAGGAATTTGTCGGTAGTGCTTTTTTCTTTGGATTTTGAAAAGGCTTTTGATAGACTTTCTCATGCCTTTTTATTTAAAGTGTTATGTAGAATGGGAGTTCCAGTACATTTTATTCAGATTTTGAAGAGTCTGTATGAGGGAGTGCATAGTAGTATTCTCATTAATGGTTGTAGGACTGAAGAAGTCAGAGTAAGGTCTGGGGTAAGACAGGGGTGTCCCCTGTCCCCTATTTTGTTTATTTGTGCTTTAGAGCCTTTGTTAGGTTTAATTAGAAGGGACAAAGTAATGAGAGGAGTGGAGATTCCTGGGAAGAATGGGTATATGCTTAAAGTTATTGCCTACATGGATGATGTATGTGTAATATGTAAAAACAAACAAGCGTTTGATAGGGTTAAACTTTTAGTTTCTTTGTTTTGTGGGGCTTCGGCCTTTAAAGTAAACTGGGGTAAAAGTAAATATAAAGTTTTTGGAAGGGATATTGGATTTGTTGAAGGAGAAGTACAATGTGAAGAAAGGGGTTTAAAAGTGTTAGGGGTTAAATTTGAACAAGATTTGAGGGGAAAGGAAAGTTGGCAGGAGTTGGGGGACAAAATTGCTAGGCGATTGAATTTTTGGCGTTTAAGAGATCTATCTTTTGTAGGGAAGATTTTAGTTATTAAAGCTATTATTTTGCCTATGATTTTATATGTTTCCTTGGTTTTTCCGCCAAATTATTTGACAGTTAGGAAAATTAATAGGGTTTTGTTTTTGTTTTTCTGGGGGTCAAAAATGGAAAAAATGAGGAGGGAGGTGGTTATGAAAAGCATAAAGAAAGGTGGTTTTGGTTTTCCAAATGTGGAGGTATTTTGTTATCTGAATATAATAGTAGCTATATTGGGTTTATTGAAGAAAAACAATAGTGCGTCCTGTATGCTCAGGTTTTCAGCTGGATGGATGTTGTTGCGTCTGAGATGGATGAAGAAGGATTTAAAGGTACCATATTCTTTTGTAGTACCTCAGTGGTATTTGGGGATTGAGAAGTTTATTAAGAAATTTCAGTTAACACAGTTGGAGGTGGGGGATTTTCTTAAAAGAAAGAATCTGCAGAAAGAGATTGCGGATAGGGGAGCATTGTGTCCCATTGAAGGAGTGAATGATCAGCAAGCTGAGTGGATCTGGAAAATGATGTTGACAAAGGGAGTGACGAATAAGCAAAGGGATGTAATATGGTTAGGAATGCATGGACGCCTCCCTGTGAGGGAATTCCAGAAGAGTAGGGGATTGATAGCGTCAGATATATGTCCGAGGGAGGGATGTGGTGGGAAAGAAAATGTAGTGCATTTATTTTGGAATTGCCCTTTTGCAAGAAAAGTATGGAAGGGGCTGGGGGGTCTTATGAAGGAAATTAGTGGGATTCAGTTTTTGAACTTTAAAATTGTTATGTTTGGGATTGGGTTATTGGATAGGAAAAAAGACTGGGTTTTGTGGGTCATGTTGGGATGTGTAAAGGAGGTTCTGTGGGACTGTAGGAATGTTTTTTTGTTTAAAAAAGAAGAGATTGAGGTTAATAACGCAATAAGAATGATCTTGGGGAAGCTTTATTTCAATTATTTATGGGAAAGGGATTATGGGAAGGGTTTGGATGATGCAGAGGGCATTTGGAAAGTTAAAAAGTGGAAGGATTTGGTTAAATTATAGTTTTTGGTGCATATGTTAATTGTTATTATATGTTAATGTTACTGTTTCTGTATTATTTTTTGAAGTCTCCTTAGGCGTAAAGGGGATGGCCACGATGACGAACTGGTGTGTTTGAAGAGCATATTGAAGTGGTTCCTTTTGGAGCCTTAGGGCGGTGTCAAACACCACTGAGTGGTTAAAAAAAAAAAAAAAAAAAAAAAAAATTGTCTTGCTGGTTGAAGACTATTGCATGATGCTCCCAGCAAAAGTTGTAAAATAGAAATCTGTTGACTGACAGTACATAAACTAATCAGAATGGCTTATTTTGAATGACAGTTGCATCAAACAATCAGATGGTCTCAATTGTGAACTAATTTGCATAAGGGCTTTATTTGCTCTTTATAACTTACTGATTTCCTTCCTCACCCTATTCTAGTTGAACACCTGCAGAACCAGCTACAGATAGTTGATAACAAGAACATTATTAAACAATTGTCTTGCTGGTTGAAGACTATTGCATGATGGTTCCAGTAAACGTTGTAAAATAGGAAACTGTTGACTGATGGTACATAAACCAATCAGAATGGCTTATTTTGAATGACAATTGCATCAACCAATCAGATGGTCTCAATTCTCAACTAATTTGCATAAGGGCTTTATTTGCTCTTCATAACTTACTGAGATCCTTCCTCACCCTAGTCTAATTGAACACCTGCAAAACCAGCCACAGATAGTTGATAACAAGAATATTCTTGACCAATTGTCTTGCTGGTTGAACGCTATTGCGTGATGGTGTCAGCAAAAGTTGTAAAATAGAAAACTGTTGACTACATTCTTGACCAATTGTCTTGCTAGTTGAAGACTATTGCATGATTGTCCCAGCAAAAGTTCTAAAATAGGAAACTGTTTACTGATGGTACATAAACCAATCAGAATGGCTTATTTTGAATGACAATTGCATCAACCAATCAGATGGTCACAATTCTCAACTAATTTGCATAAGGGCTTTATTTGCTCTTCATAACTTACTGAGATCCTTCCTCACCCTAGTCTAATTGAACACCTGCAAAACCAGCCACAGATAGTTGATAACAAGAACATTCTTGACCAAATGTCTTGCTTGTTGAAGGCTATTGCGTGATGGTGCCAGCAAAAGTTGTAAAATAGGAAACTGTTGACTGATGGTACATAAACCAATAAGAATGGCTTATTTAGAATGACAATTGCATCAACCAATCAGATGGTCACAATTCTCAACTAATTTGCATAAGGGCTTTATTTGCTCTTCATAACTTACTGAGATCCTTCCTCACCCTAGTCTAATTGAACACCTGCAAAACCAGCCACAGATAGTTGATAACAAGAACATTCTTGACCAAATGTCTTGCTTGTTGAAGACTATTGCATGATTGTCCCAGCAAAAGTTCTAAAATAGGAAACTGTTTACTGATGGTACATAAACCAATCAGAATGGCTTATTTTGAATGACAATTGCATCAACCAATCAGATGGTCTCAATTCTGAACTAATTTGCATATTGACTTTATTTGCTCTTCATAACTTACTGAGGTCCTTCCTCACCTTAGTCTAATTGAACACCTGCAGAACCAGCCACAGATAGTTGATAACAAGAACATTATTGACCAATTGACTTGCTTGTTGAAGACTATTGCATGACGGTCCCAGCAAAAGTTGTAAAATAGGAAACTGTTGACTGATGGTACATAAACCAATAAGAATGGCTGATTTTGAATGACAATTGCATCAACCAATCAGATGGTCTCAATTCTGAACTAATTTGCATAAGGGCTTTATTTGCTCTTCATAACTTACTGAGGTCCTTCCTCACCCTAGTCTAATGGAACACCTGCAGAACCAGCCATAGATAGTTTATAACAAGAACATTCTTGACCAATTGTCTTGCTGGTTGAAGACTATTGCATGATGGTCCCAGCAAAAGTTCTAAAATAGGAAACTGTTGACTGATGTTACATAAACCAATCAGAATGGCTTATTTTGAATGACAATTGCATCAACCAATCAGATGGTCTCAATTCTGAACTAATTTGCATAATGCCTTTATTTGCTCTTCATAACTTACTGAGGTCCTTCCTCACCCTAGTCTAATTGAACACCTGCAGAACCAGCCACAGATAGTTGATAACAAGAACATTCTTGACCAAATGTCTTGCTTATTGAAGGCAATTGCGTGATGGTGCCAGCAAAAGTTGTAAAATAGAAAACTGTTGACTACATTCTTGACCAATTGTCTTGCTGGTTGAAGACTATTGCATGATTGTCCCAGCAAAAGTTGTAAAATAGAAAACGGTTGACTGACAGCACATAAACCAATAAGAATGGCTAATTTTGAATGACAATTGCATCAACCAATCAGATGGTCTCAATTCTGAACTAATTTGCATAAGGGCTTTATTTGCTCTTCATAACTTACTGAGGTCCTTCCTCACCCTAGTCTAATGGAACACCTGCAGAACCAGCCATAGATAGTTTATAACAAGAACATTCTTGACCAATTGTCTTGCTGGTTGAAGACTATTGCATGATGCTCCAAGCAAAAGATCTAAAATAGGAAACTGTTGACTGATTTTCCATAAACCAATCAGAATGGCTTATTTTGAATGACAATTGCATCAACCAATCAGATGGTCTCAATTCTGAACTAATTTGCATAATGCCTTTATTTGCTCTTCATAACTTACTGAGGTCCTTCCTCCCCCTAGACTAATTTAACACATGCAGAACCAGCCACAGATAGTTGATAACAAGAACATTCTTGACAAATTGTCTTGCTGGTTGAAGACTATTGCATGATGGTCCCAGCAAAAGTTCTAAAATAGGAAACTGTTGACTGATGTTACTTAAACCAATCAGAATGACTTATTTTGAATGACAATTGTATCAACCAATCAGATGGTCTCAAATCTGATCTAATTTGCATAAGGCCTTTATTTGCTCTTCATAACTTACTTAGGTCCTTACTCACCCTAGTCTAATTGAACACCTGCAGAACCAGCCACATATAGTTGATAACAAAAACATTCTTGACCAAATGTCTTGCTGGTTGAAGGCTATTGCGTGATGGTGCCAGCAAAAGTTGTAAAATAGAAAACTGTTGACTACATTCTTGACCAATTGTTTTGGTGGTTGAAGACTATTGCATGATGGTCCCAGCAAAAGTTCTAAAACAGGAAACTGTTGACTGATGTTACTTAAACCAATCAGAATGGCTTATTTTGAATGACAATTGCATCAACCAATCAGATGTTCTCAATTCTGAACTAATTTGCATAAGGGCTTTATTTGCTCTTCATAACTTACTGAGGTCCTTCCTCACCCTAGTCTAATTGAACACCTGCAGAACCAGCCACAGATAGTTGATAACAAGAACATTATTGAACAATTGTCTTGCTGGTTGAAGACTATTGCATGATAGTCCAAGCAAACGTTGTAAAATAGTAAACTTTTGACTGACAGTACATAAACCAATCAGAATGGCTTATTTTGACTGACAATTGCATCAACCAATCAGATGGTCTCAATTCTAAACTAATTTGCATAAGGGCTTTATTTGCTCTTCATAACTTACTGAGGTCCTTCCTCACCCTAGTCTAATTGAACACCTGCAGAACCAGCCACAGATAGTTGATAACAAGAACATTATTGATCAATTGTCTTGCTGGTTGAAGACTATTGCATGATGGTCCCAGCAAACGTTGTAAAATAGGAAACTGTTGGCTGATGTTACTTAAACCAATCAGAATGGCTTATTTTGAATGACAATTGCATCAACCAATCAGATGTTCTCAATTCTGAACTAATTTGCATAAGGGCTTTATTTGCTCTTCATAACTTACTGAGGTCCTTCCTCAACCTAGTCTAATTGAACACCTGCAGAACCAGCCACAGATAGTTGATAACAAGAACATTATTGATCAATTGTCTTGCTGGTTGAAGACTATTGCATGATGGTCCCAGCAAACGTTGTAAAATAGGAAACTGTTGGCTGATGGTACATAAACCAATCAGAATGGCTTATTTTGAATGACAGTTGCATCAACCAATCAGATGATCTCCATTCTGAACTAATTTGCATAAGGGATTTATTTGCTCTTCATAACTTACTGAGGTCCTTCCTCACCCTAGTCTAATTGAACACCTGCAGAACCAGCCACAGATAGTTGATAACAAGAACATTATTGACCAATTGCCTTGCTGGTTGAAGACTATTGCATGATGGTCCCAGCAAACGTTGTAAAATAGGAAACTGTTGACTGATTGTACATAAACCAATCAGAATGGCCTATTTTGAATGACAATTGCATCAACTAATCAGATGATCTCAATTCTGAACTAATTTGCATAAGGGCTTTTTTTGATCTTCATAACTTACTGAGGTCCTTCCTCACCCTAGTCTAATTCAACACCTGCAAAACCAGCCACAGATAGTTGATAACAAGAACATTATTGACCAATTGGCTTGCTTGTTGAAGACTATTGCATGATGGTCCCAGCAAAAGTTGTAAAATAGGAAACTGTTGACTGATGGTACATAAACCAATCAGAATGGCTTATTTTGAATGACAATTGCATCAACCAATCAGATTATCTCAATTCTAAACTAATTTGCATAAGGGCTTTATTTGCTCTCCATAATTTACTGAGGTTCTTCCTAACCTTAGTTTAATTGAAAACCTACAGAAACAGCCACAGATAGTTGATAACAACAGCATTCTTGACCAATAGTCTTGTTGGTTGAAGATTATTGCATGATGGTCCCAGCAAAAGTTCTAAGATAGGAAACTGTTGACTGATGGGACATAAACCAATCAGAATGGCTTATTTTGACTGACAATTGCATGAACCAATCAGATGGTCTCAATTCTGAACTAATTTGCATAATGGCTTTATTTGCTCTTCATAAGTTACTGAGGTCCTTCCTCACCCTAGTCTAATTAAACACCTGCAGAACCAGCCACAGATAGTTGATAACAAGAACATTCTTGACCAAATGTCTTGCTTATTGAAGGCTATTGCATGATGGTGCCAGCAAAAGTTGTAAAATAGAAAACTGTTGACTACATTCTTGACCAATTGTCTTGCTGGTTGAAGACTATTGCATGATTGTCCCAGCAAAAGTTGTAAAATAGAAAACGGTTGACTGACAGCACATAAACCAATAAGAATGGCTAATTTTGAATGACAATTGCATCAACCAATCAGATGGTCTCAATTCTGAACTAATTTGCATAAGGGCTTTTATGCTCTTCATAACTTACTGAGGTCCTTCCTCACCCTAGTCTAATGGAACACCTGCAGAACCAGCCATAGATAGTTTATAACAAGAACATTCTTGACCAATTGTCTTGCTTGTTGAAGACTATTGCATGATGGTCCAAGCAAAAGATCTAAAATAGGAAACTGTTGACTGATTTTCCATGAACCAATCAGAATGGCTTATTTTGAATGACAATTGCATCAACCAACCAATCAGATGGTCTCAATTCTGAACTAATTTGCATAATGCCTTTATTTGCTCTTCATAACTTACTGAGGTCCTTCCTCCCCCTAGACTAATTTAACACATGCAGAACCAGCCACAGATAGTTGATATCAAGAACATTCTTGACAAATTGTCTTGCTGGTTGAAGACTATTGCACGATGGTCCCAGCAAAAGTTCTAAAATAGGAAACTGTTGACTGATGTTACTTAAACCAATCAGAATGACTTATTTTGAATGACAATTGTATCAACCAATCAGATGGTCTCAAATCTGATCTAATTTGCATAAGGCCTTTATTTGCTCTTCATAACTTACTTAGGTCCTTACTCACCCTAGTCTAATTGAACACCTGCAGAACCAGCCACATATAGTTGATAACAAAAACATTCTTGACCAAATGTCTTGCTGGTTGAAGGCTATTGCGTGATGGTGCCAGCAAAAGTTGTAAAATAGAAAACTGTTGACTACATTCTTGACCAATTGTTTTGGTGGTTGAAGACTATTGCATGATGGTCCCAGCAAAAGTTCTAAAATAGGAAACTGTTGACTGATGTTACTTAAACCAATCAGAATGGCTTATTTTGAATGACAATTGCATCAACCAATAAGATGTTCTCAATTCTGAACTAATTTGCATAAGGGCTTTATTTGCTCTTCATAACTTACTGAGGTCCTTCCTCACCCTAGTCTAATTGAACACCTGCAGAACCAGCCACAGATAGTTGATAACAAGAACATTATTGAACAATTGTCTTGCTGGTTGAAGACTATTGCATGATAGTCCAAGCAAACGTTGTAAAATAGTAAACTTTTGACTGACAGTACATAAACCAATCAGAATGGCTTATTTTGACTGACAATTGCATCAACCAATCAGATGGTCTCAATTCTAAACTAATTTGCATAAGGGCTTTATTTGCTCTTCATAACTTACTGAGGTCCTTCCTCACCCTAGTCTAATTGAACACCTGCAGAACCAGCCACAGATAGTTGATAACAAGAACATTATTGATCAATTGTCTTGCTGGTTGAAGACTATTGCATGATGGTCCCAGCAAACGTTGTAAAATAGGAAACTGTTGACTGATGGGACATAAACCAATCAGAATGGCTTATTTTGACTGACAATTGCATGAACCAATCAGATGGTCTCAATTCTGAACTAATTTGCATAATGGCTTTATTTGCTCTTCATAAGTTACTGAGGTCCTTCCTCACCCTAGTCTAATTAAACACCTGCAGAACCAGCCACAGATAGTTGATAACAAGAACATTCTTGACCAAATGTCTTGCTTATTGAAGGCTATTGCATGATGGTGCCAGCAAAAGTTGTAAAATAGAAAACTGTTGACTACATTCTTGACCAATTGTCTTGCTGGTTGAAGACTATTGCATGATTGTCCCAGCAAAAGTTGTAAAATAGAAAACGGTTGACTGACAGCACATAAACCAATAAGAATGGCTAATTTTGAATGACAATTGCATCAACCAATCAGATGGTCTCAATTCTGAACTAATTTGCATAAGGGCTTTTATGCTCTTCATAACTTACTGAGGTCCTTCCTCACCCTAGTCTAATGGAACACCTGCAGAACCAGCCATAGATAGTTTATAACAAGAACATTCTTGACCAATTGTCTTGCTTGTTGAAGACTATTGCATGATGGTCCAAGCAAAAGATCTAAAATAGGAAACTGTTGACTGATTTTCCATGAACCAATCAGAATGGCTTATTTTGAATGACAATTGCATCAACCAACCAATCAGATGGTCTCAATTCTGAACTAATTTGCATAATGCCTTTATTTGCTCTTCATAACTTACTGAGGTCCTTCCTCCCCCTAGACTAATTTAACACATGCAGAACCAGCCACAGATAGTTGATATCAAGAACATTCTTGACAAATTGTCTTGCTGGTTGAAGACTATTGCACGATGGTCCCAGCAAAAGTTCTAAAATAGGAAACTGTTGACTGATGTTACTTAAACCAATCAGAATGACTTATTTTGAATGACAATTGTATCAACCAATCAGATGGTCTCAAATCTGATCTAATTTGCATAAGGCCTTTATTTGCTCTTCATAACTTACTTAGGTCCTTACTCACCCTAGTCTAATTGAACACCTGCAGAACCAGCCACATATAGTTGATAACAAAAACATTCTTGACCAAATGTCTTGCTGGTTGAAGGCTATTGCGTGATGGTGCCAGCAAAAGTTGTAAAATAGAAAACTGTTGACTACATTCTTGACCAATTGTTTTGGTGGTTGAAGACTATTGCATGATGGTCCCAGCAAAAGTTCTAAAATAGGAAACTGTAGACTGATGTTACTTAAACCAATCAGAATGGCTTATTTTGAATGACAATTGCATCAACCAATAAGATGTTCTCAATTCTGAACTAATTTGCATAAGGGCTTTATTTGCTCTTCATAACTTACTGAGGTCCTTCCTCACCCTAGTCTAATTGAACACCTGCAGAACCAGCCACAGATAGTTGATAACAAGAACATTATTGAACAATTGTCTTGCTGGTTGAAGACTATTGCATGATAGTCCAAGCAAACGTTGTAAAATAGTAAACTTTTGACTGACAGTACATAAACCAATCAGAATGGCTTATTTTGACTGACAATTGCATCAACCAATCAGATGGTCTCAATTCTAAACTAATTTGCATAAGGGCTTTATTTGCTCTTCATAACTTACTGAGGTCCTTCCTCACCCTAGTCTAATTGAACACCTGCAGAACCAGCCACAGATAGTTGATAACAAGAACATTATTGATCAATTGTCTTGCTGGTTGAAGACTATTGCATGATGGTCCCAGCAAACGTTGTAAAATAGGAAACTGTTGACTGATGGGACATAAACCAATCAGAATGGCTTATTTTGACTGACAATTGCATGAACCAATCAGATGGTCTCAATTCTGAACTAATTTGCATAATGGCTTTATTTGCTCTTCATAAGTTACTGAGGTCCTTCCTCACCCTAGTCTAATTAAACACCTGCAGAACCAGCCACAGATAGTTGATAACAAGAACATTCTTGACCAAATGTCTTGCTTATTGAAGGCTATTGCATGATGGTGCCAGCAAAAGTTGTAAAATAGAAAACTGTTGACTACATTCTTGACCAATTGTCTTGCTGGTTGAAGACTATTGCATGATTGTCCCAGCAAAAGTTGTAAAATAGAAAACGGTTGACTGACAGCACATAAACCAATAAGAATGGCTAATTTTGAATGACAATTGCATCAACCAATCAGATGGTCTCAATTCTGAACTAATTTGCATAAGGGCTTTTATGCTCTTCATAACTTACTGAGGTCCTTCCTCACCCTAGTCTAATGGAACACCTGCAGAACCAGCCATAGATAGTTTATAACAAGAACATTCTTGACCAATTGTCTTGCTTGTTGAAGACTATTGCATGATGGTCCAAGCAAAAGATCTAAAATAGGAAACTGTTGACTGATTTTCCATGAACCAATCAGAATGGCTTATTTTGAATGACAATTGCATCAACCAACCAATCAGATGGTCTCAATTCTGAACTAATTTGCATAATGCCTTTATTTGCTCTTCATAACTTACTGAGGTCCTTCCTCCCCCTAGACTAATTTAACACATGCAGAACCAGCCACAGATAGTTGATATCAAGAACATTCTTGACAAATTGTCTTGCTGGTTGAAGACTATTGCACGATGGTCCCAGCAAAAGTTCTAAAATAGGAAACTGTTGACTGATGTTACTTAAACCAATCAGAATGACTTATTTTGAATGACAATTGTATCAACCAATCAGATGGTCTCAAATCTGATCTAATTTGCATAAGGCCTTTATTTGCTCTTCATAACTTACTTAGGTCCTTACTCACCCTAGTCTAATTGAACACCTGCAGAACCAGCCACATATAGTTGATAACAAAAACATTCTTGACCAAATGTCTTGCTGGTTGAAGGCTATTGCGTGATGGTGCCAGCAAAAGTTGTAAAATAGAAAACTGTTGACTACATTCTTGACCAATTGTTTTGGTGGTTGAAGACTATTGCATGATGGTCCCAGCAAAAGTTCTAAAATAGGAAACTGTTGACTGATGTTACTTAAACCAATCAGAATGGCTTATTTTGAATGACAATTGCATCAACCAATAAGATGTTCTCAATTCTGAACTAATTTGCATAAGGGCTTTATTTGCTCTTCATAACTTACTGAGGTCCTTCCTCACCCTAGTCTAATTGAACACCTGCAGAACCAGCCACAGATAGTTGATAACAAGAACATTATTGAACAATTGTCTTGCTGGTTGAAGACTATTGCATGATAGTCCAAGCAAACGTTGTAAAATAGTAAACTTTTGACTGACAGTACATAAACCAATCAGAATGGCTTATTTTGACTGACAATTGCATCAACCAATCAGATGGTCTCAATTCTAAACTAATTTGCATAAGGGCTTTATTTGCTCTTCATAACTTACTGAGGTCCTTCCTCACCCTAGTCTAATTGAACACCTGCAGAACCAGCCACAGATAGTTGATAACAAGAACATTATTGATCAATTGTCTTGCTGGTTGAAGACTATTGCATGATGGTCCCAGCAAACGTTGTAAAATAGGAAACTGTTGACTGATGGGACATAAACCAATCAGAATGGCTTATTTTGACTGACAATTGCATGAACCAATCAGATGGTCTCAATTCTGAACTAATTTGCATAATGGCTTTATTTGCTCTTCATAAGTTACTGAGGTCCTTCCTCACCCTAGTCTAATTAAACACCTGCAGAACCAGCCACAGATAGTTGATAACAAGAACATTCTTGACCAAATGTCTTGCTTATTGAAGGCTATTGCATGATGGTGCCAGCAAAAGTTGTAAAATAGAAAACTGTTGACTACATTCTTGACCAATTGTCTTGCTGGTTGAAGACTATTGCATGATTGTCCCAGCAAAAGTTGTAAAATAGAAAACGGTTGACTGACAGCACATAAACCAATAAGAATGGCTAATTTTGAATGACAATTGCATCAACCAATCAGATGGTCTCAATTCTGAACTAATTTGCATAAGGGCTTTTATGCTCTTCATAACTTACTGAGGTCCTTCCTCACCCTAGTCTAATGGAACACCTGCAGAACCAGCCATAGATAGTTTATAACAAGAACATTCTTGACCAATTGTCTTGCTTGTTGAAGACTATTGCATGATGGTCCAAGCAAAAGATCTAAAATAGGAAACTGTTGACTGATTTTCCATGAACCAATCAGAATGGCTTATTTTGAATGACAATTGCATCAACCAACCAATCAGATGGTCTCAATTCTGAACTAATTTGCATAATGCCTTTATTTGCTCTTCATAACTTACTGAGGTCCTTCCTCCCCCTAGACTAATTTAACACATGCAGAACCAGCCACAGATAGTTGATATCAAGAACATTCTTGACAAATTGTCTTGCTGGTTGAAGACTATTGCACGATGGTCCCAGCAAAAGTTCTAAAATAGGAAACTGTTGACTGATGTTACTTAAACCAATCAGAATGACTTATTTTGAATGACAATTGTATCAACCAATCAGATGGTCTCAAATCTGATCTAATTTGCATAAGGCCTTTATTTGCTCTTCATAACTTACTTAGGTCCTTACTCACCCTAGTCTAATTGAACACCTGCAGAACCAGCCACATATAGTTGATAACAAAAACATTCTTGACCAAATGTCTTGCTGGTTGAAGGCTATTGCGTGATGGTGCCAGCAAAAGTTGTAAAATAGAAAACTGTTGACTACATTCTTGACCAATTGTTTTGGTGGTTGAAGACTATTGCATGATGGTCCCAGCAAAAGTTCTAAAATAGGAAACTGTTGACTGATGTTACTTAAACCAATCAGAATGGCTTATTTTGAATGACAATTGCATCAACCAATAAGATGTTCTCAATTCTGAACTAATTTGCATAAGGGCTTTATTTGCTCTTCATAACTTACTGAGGTCCTTCCTCACCCTAGTCTAATTGAACACCTGCAGAACCAGCCACAGATAGTTGATAACAAGAACATTATTGAACAATTGTCTTGCTGGTTGAAGACTATTGCATGATAGTCCAAGCAAACGTTGTAAAATAGTAAACTTTTGACTGACAGTACATAAACCAATCAGAATGGCTTATTTTGACTGACAATTGCATCAACCAATCAGATGGTCTCAATTCTAAACTAATTTGCATAAGGGCTTTATTTGCTCTTCATAACTTACTGAGGTCCTTCCTCACCCTAGTCTAATTGAACACCTGCAGAACCAGCCACAGATAGTTGATAACAAGAACATTATTGATCAATTGTCTTGCTGGTTGAAGACTATTGCATGATGGTCCCAGCAAACGTTGTAAAATAGGAAACTATTGGCTGATGGTACATAAACCAATCAGAATGGCTTATTTTGAATGACAGTTGCATCAACCAATCAGATGGTCTCCATTCTGAACTAATTTGCATAAGGGCTTTATTTGCTCATCATAACTTACTGAGGTCATTCCTCACCCTATTCTAATTGAACTCCTGCAGAACCAGCCACAGATAGTTGATAACAAGAACATTATTGAACAATTGTCTTGCTGGTTGAAGACTATTGCATGATGGTCCCAGCAAACGTTGTAAAATAGGAAACTGTTGACTGATGGTACATAAACCAATTAGAATGGCTTATTTTGAATGACAATTGCATCAACCAATCAGATGGTCTCAATTCTGAACTAATTTGCATAAGGGATTTATTTGCTCTTCATAACTTACTGAGGTCCTTCCTCACCCGAGTCTAATTGAACACCTGCAGAACCAGCCACAGATAGTTGATAACAAGAACATTATTGACCAATTGCCTTGCTGGTTGAAGACTATTGCATGATGGTCCCAGCAAACGTTGTAAAATAGGAAACTGTTGACTGATTGTACATAAACCAATCAGAATGGCCTATTTTGAATGACAATTGCATCAACCAATCAGATGGTCTCAATTCTGAACTAATTTGCATAAGGGCTTTATTTGATCTTCATAACTTACTGAGGTCCTTCCTCACCCTAGTCTAATTCAACACCTGCAGAACCAGCCACAGATAGTTGATAACAAGAACATTATTGACCAATTGGCTTGCTTGTTGAAGACTATTGCATGATGGTCCCAGCAAAAGTTGTAAAATAGGAAACTGTTGACTGATGGTACATAAACCAATCAGAATGGCTTATTTTGAATGACAATTGCATCAACCAATCAGATGATCTCAATTCTAAACTAATTAGCATAAGGGCTTTATTTGCTCTCCATAATTTACTGAGGTTCTTCCTAACCTTAGTTTAATTGAAAACCTACAGAACCAGCCACAGATAGTTGATAACAACAGCATTCTTGACCAATAGTCTTGTTGGTTGAAGATTATTGCATGATGGTCCCAGCAAAAGTTCTAAGATAGGAAACTGTTGACTGATGGGACATAAACCAATCAGAATGGCTTATTTTGAATGACAATTGCATCAACCAATCAGATGTTCTCAATTCTGAACTAATTTGCATAAGGGCTTTATTTGCTCTTCATAACTTACTGAGGTCCTTCCTCAACCTAGTCTAATTGAACACCTGCAGAACCAGCCACAGATAGTTGATAACAAGAACATTATTGATCAATTGTCTTGCTGGTTGAAGACTATTGCATGATGGTCCCAGCAAACGTTGTAAAATAGGAAACTGTTGGCTGATGGTACATAAACCAATCAGAATGGCTTATTTTGAATGACAGTTGCATCAACCAATCAGATGGTCTCCATTCTGAACTAATTTGCATAAGGGATTTATTTGCTCTTCATAACTTACTGAGGTCCTTCCTCACCCTAGTCTAATTGAACACCTGCAGAACCAGCCACAGATAGTTGATAACAAGAACATTATTGACCAATTGCCTTGCTGGTTGAAGACTATTGCATGATGGTCCCAGCAAACGTTGTAAAATAGGAAACTGTTGACTGATTGTACATAAACCAATCAGAATGGCCTATTTTGAATGACAATTGCATCAACTAATCAGATGATCTCAATTCTGAACTAATTTGCATAAGGGCTTTTTTTGATCTTCATAACTTACTGAGGTCCTTCCTCACCCTAGTCTAATTCAACACCTGCAAAACCAGCCACAGATAGTTGATAACAAGAACATTATTGACCAATTGGCTTGCTTGTTGAAGACTATTGCATGATGGTCCCAGCAAAAGTTGTAAAATAGGAAACTGTTGACTGATGGTACATAAACCAATCAGAATGGCTTATTTTGAATGACAATTGCATCAACCAATCAGATTATCTCAATTCTAAACTAATTTGCATAAGGGCTTTATTTGCTCTCCATAATTTACTGAGGTTCTTCCTAACCTTAGTTTAATTGAAAACCTACAGAAACAGCCAC
Organism: Crinia signifera; assembly: GCF_055691185.1. Lineage (NCBI taxonomy): Eukaryota > Metazoa > Chordata > Amphibia > Anura > Myobatrachidae > Crinia > Crinia signifera. The sequence goes on from NC_139217.1 coordinate 204,343,449, forward strand.
AGATAGTTGATAACAACAGCATTCTTGACCAATAGTCTTGTTGGTTGAAGATTATTGCATGATGGTCCCAGCAAAAGTTCTAAGATAGGAAACTGTTGACTGATGGGACATAAACCAATCAGAATGGCTTATTTTGACTGACAATTGCATGAACCAATCAGATGGTCTCAATTCTGAACTAATTTGCATAATGGCTTTATTTGCTCTTCATAAGTTACTGAGGTCCTTCCTCACCCTAGTCTAATTAAACACCTGCAGAACCAGCCACAGATAGTTGATAACAAGAACATTCTTGACCAAATGTCTTGCTTATTGAAGGCTATTGCATGATGGTGCCAGCAAAAGTTGTAAAATAGAAAACTGTTGACTACATTCTTGACCAATTGTCTTGCTGGTTGAAGACTATTGCATGATTGTCCCAGCAAAAGTTGTAAAATAGAAAACGGTTGACTGACAGCACATAAACCAATAAGAATGGCTAATTTTGAATGACAATTGCATCAACCAATCAGATGGTCTCAATTCTGAACTAATTTGCATAAGGGCTTTTATGCTCTTCATAACTTACTGAGGTCCTTCCTCACCCTAGTCTAATGGAACACCTGCAGAACCAGCCATAGATAGTTTATAACAAGAACATTCTTGACCAATTGTCTTGCTTGTTGAAGACTATTGCATGATGGTCCAAGCAAAAGATCTAAAATAGGAAACTGTTGACTGATTTTCCATGAACCAATCAGAATGGCTTATTTTGAATGACAATTGCATCAACCAACCAATCAGATGGTCTCAATTCTGAACTAATTTGCATAATGCCTTTATTTGCTCTTCATAACTTACTGAGGTCCTTCCTCCCCCTAGACTAATTTAACACATGCAGAACCAGCCACAGATAGTTGATATCAAGAACATTCTTGACAAATTGTCTTGCTGGTTGAAGACTATTGCACGATGGTCCCAGCAAAAGTTCTAAAATAGGAAACTGTTGACTGATGTTACTTAAACCAATCAGAATGACTTATTTTGAATGACAATTGTATCAACCAATCAGATGGTCTCAAATCTGATCTAATTTGCATAAGGCCTTTATTTGCTCTTCATAACTTACTTAGGTCCTTACTCACCCTAGTCTAATTGAACACCTGCAGAACCAGCCACATATAGTTGATAACAAAAACATTCTTGACCAAATGTCTTGCTGGTTGAAGGCTATTGCGTGATGGTGCCAGCAAAAGTTGTAAAATAGAAAACTGTTGACTACATTCTTGACCAATTGTTTTGGTGGTTGAAGACTATTGCATGATGGTCCCAGCAAAAGTTCTAAAATAGGAAACTGTTGACTGATGTTACTTAAACCAATCAGAATGGCTTATTTTGAATGACAATTGCATCAACCAATAAGATGTTCTCAATTCTGAACTAATTTGCATAAGGGCTTTATTTGCTCTTCATAACTTACTGAGGTCCTTCCTCACCCTAGTCTAATTGAACACCTGCAGAACCAGCCACAGATAGTTGATAACAAGAACATTATTGAACAATTGTCTTGCTGGTTGAAGACTATTGCATGATAGTCCAAGCAAACGTTGTAAAATAGTAAACTTTTGACTGACAGTACATAAACCAATCAGAATGGCTTATTTTGACTGACAATTGCATCAACCAATCAGATGGTCTCAATTCTAAACTAATTTGCATAAGGGCTTTATTTGCTCTTCATAACTTACTGAGGTCCTTCCTCACCCTAGTCTAATTGAACACCTGCAGAACCAGCCACAGATAGTTGATAACAAGAACATTATTGATCAATTGTCTTGCTGGTTGAAGACTATTGCATGATGGTCCCAGCAAACGTTGTAAAATAGGAAACTGTTGACTGATGGGACATAAACCAATCAGAATGGCTTATTTTGACTGACAATTGCATGAACCAATCAGATGGTCTCAATTCTGAACTAATTTGCATAATGGCTTTATTTGCTCTTCATAAGTTACTGAGGTCCTTCCTCACCCTAGTCTAATTAAACACCTGCAGAACCAGCCACAGATAGTTGATAACAAGAACATTCTTGACCAAATGTCTTGCTTATTGAAGGCTATTGCATGATGGTGCCAGCAAAAGTTGTAAAATAGAAAACTGTTGACTACATTCTTGACCAATTGTCTTGCTGGTTGAAGACTATTGCATGATTGTCCCAGCAAAAGTTGTAAAATAGAAAACGGTTGACTGACAGCACATAAACCAATAAGAATGGCTAATTTTGAATGACAATTGCATCAACCAATCAGATGGTCTCAATTCTGAACTAATTTGCATAAGGGCTTTTATGCTCTTCATAACTTACTGAGGTCCTTCCTCACCCTAGTCTAATGGAACACCTGCAGAACCAGCCATAGATAGTTTATAACAAGAACATTCTTGACCAATTGTCTTGCTTGTTGAAGACTATTGCATGATGGTCCAAGCAAAAGATCTAAAATAGGAAACTGTTGACTGATTTTCCATGAACCAATCAGAATGGCTTATTTTGAATGACAATTGCATCAACCAACCAATCAGATGGTCTCAATTCTGAACTAATTTGCATAATGCCTTTATTTGCTCTTCATAACTTACTGAGGTCCTTCCTCCCCCTAGACTAATTTAACACATGCAGAACCAGCCACAGATAGTTGATATCAAGAACATTCTTGACAAATTGTCTTGCTGGTTGAAGACTATTGCACGATGGTCCCAGCAAAAGTTCTAAAATAGGAAACTGTTGACTGATGTTACTTAAACCAATCAGAATGACTTATTTTGAATGACAATTGTATCAACCAATCAGATGGTCTCAAATCTGATCTAATTTGCATAAGGCCTTTATTTGCTCTTCATAACTTACTTAGGTCCTTACTCACCCTAGTCTAATTGAACACCTGCAGAACCAGCCACATATAGTTGATAACAAAAACATTCTTGACCAAATGTCTTGCTGGTTGAAGGCTATTGCGTGATGGTGCCAGCAAAAGTTGTAAAATAGAAAACTGTTGACTACATTCTTGACCAATTGTTTTGGTGGTTGAAGACTATTGCATGATGGTCCCAGCAAAAGTTCTAAAATAGGAAACTGTTGACTGATGTTACTTAAACCAATCAGAATGGCTTATTTTGAATGACAATTGCATCAACCAATAAGATGTTCTCAATTCTGAACTAATTTGCATAAGGGCTTTATTTGCTCTTCATAACTTACTGAGGTCCTTCCTCACCCTAGTCTAATTGAACACCTGCAGAACCAGCCACAGATAGTTGATAACAAGAACATTATTGAACAATTGTCTTGCTGGTTGAAGACTATTGCATGATAGTCCAAGCAAACGTTGTAAAATAGTAAACTTTTGACTGACAGTACATAAACCAATCAGAATGGCTTATTTTGACTGACAATTGCATCAACCAATCAGATGGTCTCAATTCTAAACTAATTTGCATAAGGGCTTTATTTGCTCTTCATAACTTACTGAGGTCCTTCCTCACCCTAGTCTAATTGAACACCTGCAGAACCAGCCACAGATAGTTGATAACAAGAACATTATTGATCAATTGTCTTGCTGGTTGAAGACTATTGCATGATGGTCCCAGCAAACGTTGTAAAATAGGAAACTGTTGGCTGATGGTACATAAACCAATCAGAATGGCTTATTTTGAATGACAGTTGCATCAACCAATCAGATGGTCTCCATTCTGAACTAATTTGCATAAGGGCTTTATTTGCTCATCATAACTTACTGAGGTCATTCCTCACCCTATTCTAATTGAACTCCTGCAGAACCAGCCACAGATAGTTGATAACAAGAACATTATTGAACAATTGTCTTGCTGGTTGAAGACTATTGCATGATGGTCCCAGCAAACGTTGTAAAATAGGAAACTGTTGACTGATGGTACATAAACCAATTAGAATGGCTTATTTTGAATGACAATTGCATCAACCAATCAGATGGTCTCAATTCTGAACTAATTTGCATAAGGGATTTATTTGCTCTTCATAACTTACTGAGGTCCTTCCTCACCCGAGTCTAATTGAACACCTGCAGAACCAGCCACAGATAGTTGATAACAAGAACATTATTGACCAATTGCCTTGCTGGTTGAAGACTATTGCATGATGGTCCCAGCAAACGTTGTAAAATAGGAAACTGTTGACTGATTGTACATAAACCAATCAGAATGGCCTATTTTGAATGACAATTGCATCAACCAATCAGATGGTCTCAATTCTGAACTAATTTGCATAAGGGCTTTATTTGATCTTCATAACTTACTGAGGTCCTTCCTCACCCTAGTCTAATTCAACACCTGCAGAACCAGCCACAGATAGTTGATAACAAGAACATTATTGACCAATTGGCTTGCTTGTTGAAGACTATTGCATGATGGTCCCAGCAAAAGTTGTAAAATAGGAAACTGTTGACTGATGGTACATAAACCAATCAGAATGGCTTATTTTGAATGACAATTGCATCAACCAATCAGATGATCTCAATTCTAAACTAATTAGCATAAGAGCTTTATTTGCTCTCCATAATTTACTGAGGTTCTTCCTAACCTTAGTTTAATTGAAAACCTACAGAACCAGCCACAGATAGTTGATAACAACAGCATTCTTGACCAATAGTCTTGTTGGTTGAAGATTATTGCATGATGGTCCCAGCAAAAGTTCTAAGATAGGAAACTGTTGACTGATGGGACATAAACCAATCAGAATGGCTTATTTTGAATGACAATTGCATCAACCAATCAGATGTTCTCAATTCTGAACTAATTTGCATAAGGGCTTTATTTGCTCTTCATAACTTACTGAGGTCCTTCCTCAACCTAGTCTAATTGAACACCTGCAGAACCAGCCACAGATAGTTGATAACAAGAACATTATTGATCAATTGTCTTGCTGGTTGAAGACTATTGCATGATGGTCCCAGCAAACGTTGTAAAATAGGAAACTGTTGGCTGATGGTACATAAACCAATCAGAATGGCTTATTTTGAATGACAGTTGCATCAACCAATCAGATGGTCTCCATTCTGAACTAATTTGCATAAGGGATTTATTTGCTCTTCATAACTTACTGAGGTCCTTCCTCACCCTAGTCTAATTGAACACCTGCAGAACCAGCCACAGATAGTTGATAACAAGAACATTATTGACCAATTGCCTTGCTGGTTGAAGACTATTGCATGATGGTCCCAGCAAACGTTGTAAAATAGGAAACTGTTGACTGATTGTACATAAACCAATCAGAATGGCCTATTTTGAATGACAATTGCATCAACTAATCAGATGATCTCAATTCTGAACTAATTTGCATAAGGGCTTTTTTTGATCTTCATAACTTACTGAGGTCCTTCCTCACCCTAGTCTAATTCAACACCTGCAAAACCAGCCACAGATAGTTGATAACAAGAACATTATTGACCAATTGGCTTGCTTGTTGAAGACTATTGCATGATGGTCCCAGCAAAAGTTGTAAAATAGGAAACTGTTGACTGATGGTACATAAACCAATCAGAATGGCTTATTTTGAATGACAATTGCATCAACCAATCAGATTATCTCAATTCTAAACTAATTTGCATAAGGGCTTTATTTGCTCTCCATAATTTACTGAGGTTCTTCCTAACCTTAGTTTAATTGAAAACCTACAGAAACAGCCACAGATAGTTGATAACAACAGCATTCTTGACCAATAGTCTTGTTGGTTGAAGATTATTGCATGATGGTCCCAGCAAAAGTTCTAAGATAGGAAACTGTTGACTGATGGGACATAAACCAATCAGAATGGCTTATTTTGACTGACAATTGCATGAACCAATCAGATGGTCTCAATTCTGAACTAATTTGCATAATGGCTTTATTTGCTCTTCATAAGTTACTGAGGTCCTTCCTCACCCTAGTCTAATTAAACACCTGCAGAACCAGCCACAGATAGTTGATAACAAGAACATTCTTGACCAAATGTCTTGCTTATTGAAGGCTATTGCATGATGGTGCCAGCAAAAGTTGTAAAATAGAAAACTGTTGACTACATTCTTGACCAATTGTCTTGCTGGTTGAAGACTATTGCATGATTGTCCCAGCAAAAGTTGTAAAATAGAAAACGGTTGACTGACAGCACATAAACCAATAAGAATGGCTAATTTTGAATGACAATTGCATCAACCAATCAGATGGTCTCAATTCTGAACTAATTTGCATAAGGGCTTTTATGCTCTTCATAACTTACTGAGGTCCTTCCTCACCCTAGTCTAATGGAACACCTGCAGAACCAGCCATAGATAGTTTATAACAAGAACATTCTTGACCAATTGTCTTGCTTGTTGAAGACTATTGCATGATGGTCCAAGCAAAAGATCTAAAATAGGAAACTGTTGACTGATTTTCCATGAACCAATCAGAATGGCTTATTTTGAATGACAATTGCATCAACCAACCAATCAGATGGTCTCAATTCTGAACTAATTTGCATAATGCCTTTATTTGCTCTTCATAACTTACTGAGGTCCTTCCTCCCCCTAGACTAATTTAACACATGCAGAACCAGCCACAGATAGTTGATATCAAGAACATTCTTGACAAATTGTCTTGCTGGTTGAAGACTATTGCACGATGGTCCCAGCAAAAGTTCTAAAATAGGAAACTGTTGACTGATGTTACTTAAACCAATCAGAATGACTTATTTTGAATGACAATTGTATCAACCAATCAGATGGTCTCAAATCTGATCTAATTTGCATAAGGCCTTTATTTGCTCTTCATAACTTACTTAGGTCCTTACTCACCCTAGTCTAATTGAACACCTGCAGAACCAGCCACATATAGTTGATAACAAAAACATTCTTGACCAAATGTCTTGCTGGTTGAAGGCTATTGCGTGATGGTGCCAGCAAAAGTTGTAAAATAGAAAACTGTTGACTACATTCTTGACCAATTGTTTTGGTGGTTGAAGACTATTGCATGATGGTCCCAGCAAAAGTTCTAAAATAGGAAACTGTTGACTGATGTTACTTAAACCAATCAGAATGGCTTATTTTGAATGACAATTGCATCAACCAATAAGATGTTCTCAATTCTGAACTAATTTGCATAAGGGCTTTATTTGCTCTTCATAACTTACTGAGGTCCTTCCTCACCCTAGTCTAATTGAACACCTGCAGAACCAGCCACAGATAGTTGATAACAAGAACATTATTGAACAATTGTCTTGCTGGTTGAAGACTATTGCATGATAGTCCAAGCAAACGTTGTAAAATAGTAAACTTTTGACTGACAGTACATAAACCAATAAGAATGGCTTATTTTGACTGACAATTGCATCAACCAATCAGATGGTCTCAATTCTAAACTAATTTGCATAAGGGCTTTATTTGCTCTTCATAACTTACTGAGGTCCTTCCTCACCCTAGTCTAATTGAACACCTGCAGAACCAGCCACAGATAGTTGATAACAAGAACATTATTGATCAATTGTCTTGCTGGTTGAAGACTATTGCATGATGGTCCCAGCAAACGTTGTAAAATAGGAAACTGTTGACTGATGGGACATAAACCAATCAGAATGGCTTATTTTGACTGACAATTGCATGAACCAATCAGATGGTCTCAATTCTGAACTAATTTGCATAATGGCTTTATTTGCTCTTCATAAGTTACTGAGGTCCTTCCTCACCCTAGTCTAATTAAACACCTGCAGAACCAGCCACAGATAGTTGATAACAAGAACATTCTTGACCAAATGTCTTGCTTATTGAAGGCTATTGCATGATGGTGCCAGCAAAAGTTGTAAAATAGAAAACTGTTGACTACATTCTTGACCAATTGTCTTGCTGGTTGAAGACTATTGCATGATTGTCCCAGCAAAAGTTGTAAAATAGAAAACGGTTGACTGACAGCACATAAACCAATAAGAATGGCTAATTTTGAATGACAATTGCATCAACCAATCAGATGGTCTCAATTCTGAACTAATTTGCATAAGGGCTTTTATGCTCTTCATAACTTACTGAGGTCCTTCCTCACCCTAGTCTAATGGAACACCTGCAGAACCAGCCATAGATAGTTTATAACAAGAACATTCTTGACCAATTGTCTTGCTTGTTGAAGACTATTGCATGATGGTCCAAGCAAAAGATCTAAAATAGGAAACTGTTGACTGATTTTCCATGAACCAATCAGAATGGCTTATTTTGAATGACAATTGCATCAACCAACCAATCAGATGGTCTCAATTCTGAACTAATTTGCATAATGCCTTTATTTGCTCTTCATAACTTACTGAGGTCCTTCCTCCCCCTAGACTAATTTAACACATGCAGAACCAGCCACAGATAGTTGATATCAAGAACATTCTTGACAAATTGTCTTGCTGGTTGAAGACTATTGCACGATGGTCCCAGCAAAAGTTCTAAAATAGGAAACTGTTGACTGATGTTACTTAAACCAATCAGAATGACTTATTTTGAATGACAATTGTATCAACCAATCAGATGGTCTCAAATCTGATCTAATTTGCATAAGGCCTTTATTTGCTCTTCATAACTTACTTAGGTCCTTACTCACCCTAGTCTAATTGAACACCTGCAGAACCAGCCACATATAGTTGATAACAAAAACATTCTTGACCAAATGTCTTGCTGGTTGAAGGCTATTGCGTGATGGTGCCAGCAAAAGTTGTAAAATAGAAAACTGTTGACTACATTCTTGACCAATTGTTTTGGTGGTTGAAGACTATTGCATGATGGTCCCAGCAAAAGTTCTAAAATAGGAAACTGTTGACTGATGTTACTTAAACCAATCAGAATGGCTTATTTTGAATGACAATTGCATCAACCAATAAGATGTTCTCAATTCTGAACTAATTTGCATAAGGGCTTTATTTGCTCTTCATAACTTACTGAGGTCCTTCCTCACCCTAGTCTAATTGAACACCTGCAGAACCAGCCACAGATAGTTGATAACAAGAACATTATTGAACAATTGTCTTGCTGGTTGAAGACTATTGCATGATAGTCCAAGCAAACGTTGTAAAATAGTAAACTTTTGACTGACAGTACATAAACCAATCAGAATGGCTTATTTTGACTGACAATTGCATCAACCAATCAGATGGTCTCAATTCTAAACTAATTTGCATAAGGGCTTTATTTGCTCTTCATAACTTACTGAGGTCCTTCCTCACCCTAGTCTAATTGAACACCTGCAGAACCAGCCACAGATAGTTGATAACAAGAACATTATTGATCAATTGTCTTGCTGGTTGAAGACTATTGCATGATGGTCCCAGCAAACGTTGTAAAATAGGAAACTGTTGGCTGATGGTACATAAACCAATCAGAATGGCTTATTTTGAATGACAGTTGCATCAACCAATCAGATGGTCTCCATTCTGAACTAATTTGCATAAGGGCTTTATTTGCTCATCATAACTTACTGAGGTCATTCCTCACCCTATTCTAATTGAACTCCTGCAGAACCAGCCACAGATAGTTGATAACAAGAACATTATTGAACAATTGTCTTGCTGGTTGAAGACTATTGCATGATGGTCCCAGCAAACGTTGTAAAATAGGAAACTGTTGACTGATGGTACATAAACCAATTAGAATGGCTTATTTTGAATGACAATTGCATCAACCAATCAGATGGTCTCAATTCTGAACTAATTTGCATAAGGGATTTATTTGCTCTTCATAACTTACTGAGGTCCTTCCTCACCCGAGTCTAATTGAACACCTGCAGAACCAGCCACAGATAGTTGATAACAAGAACATTATTGACCAATTGCCTTGCTGGTTGAAGACTATTGCATGATGGTCCCAGCAAACGTTGTAAAATAGGAAACTGTTGACTGATTGTACATAAACCAATCAGAATGGCCTATTTTGAATGACAATTGCATCAACCAATCAGATGGTCTCAATTCTGAACTAATTTGCATAAGGGCTTTATTTGATCTTCATAACTTACTGAGGTCCTTCCTCACCCTAGTCTAATTCAACACCTGCAGAACCAGCCACAGATAGTTGATAACAAGAACATTATTGACCAATTGGCTTGCTTGTTGAAGACTATTGCATGATGGTCCCAGCAAAAGTTGTAAAATAGGAAACTGTTGACTGATGGTACATAAACCAATCAGAATGGCTTATTTTGAATGACAATTGCATCAACCAATCAGATGATCTCAATTCTAAACTAATTAGCATAAGGGCTTTATTTGCTCTCCATAATTTACTGAGGTTCTTCCTAACCTTAGTTTAATTGAAAACCTACAGAACCAGCCACAGATAGTTGATAACAACAGCATTCTTGACCAATAGTCTTGTTGGTTGAAGATTATTGCATGATGGTCCCAGCAAAAGTTCTAAGATAGGAAACTGTTGACTGATGGGACATAAACCAATCAGAATGGCTTATTTTGACTGACAATTGCATGAACCAATCAGATGGTCTCAATTCTGAACTAATTTGCATAATGGCTTTATTTGCTCTTCATAAGTTACTGAGGTCCTTCCTCACCCTAGTCTAATTAAACACCTGCAGAACCAGCCACAGATAGTTGATAACAAGAACATTATTGATCAATTGTCTTGCTGGTTGAAGACTATTGCATGATGGTCCCAGCAAACGTTGTAAAATAGGAAACTGTTGACTGATGGTACATAAACCAATCAGAATGGCTTATTTTGAATGACAGTTGCATTAACCAATCAGATGGTCTCAATTCTGAACTAATTTGCATAAGGGCTTTATTTGCTCTTCATAACTTACTGAGGTCCTTCCTCACCCTAGTCTAATTGAACACCTGCAGAACCAGCCACAGATAGTTGATAACAAGTAGTGATGGGAAATCTAGTTCGTTTTGGTGACTAGTTCATTATGATCTAGTTCACCCCAAAGATTAGATCAGAAGATTAGGTAATCTAGTTCATTTAGTTCATTATTCCATCACTGACTCAGAGACTGAGAGGAGTGCATGGATCTAGATGAACTAGACTAGATTATGACACACAGAGCAGGCATTTGTAATACCAGCTCATTGTAGGAGTTATAGTCTTGTTGGAATTATCATATACTGTATGTTTAATAAATCAGATTATTTTCTAGTTTAGAAAAGCAATACATTATACAGCACCCTTCTAGTGACATGTTTATTGTTTAGCTCTGCAATATTAATCCCATTGTGGTTATTATTTTACCTTCCATAATATGCAAGTAAAATACCCAAATTCAGAGTAATTTAATAAGTCAATTTTTTTTCTGCTTTTAAAATACAGTAATTAGAAAAAAACATGTCCCCTTGCCCCAATTTAGCTGACCTTAGAGAGAGATAAAGTAGAGACTTTGCAAAGTAACCAGTTGCTGATTGGTTGCTAGGGGCAACTGCTCCACTGTATGTATCATGAAGGTTCATACATATCCATCTCTGACTGTAATGTGGAGTAAACAGAGCTACTACAGTATACTGTATAACATGCAGCAGCCAGCACTGTGTATTTGGCTGATTGTAGCTTGTGACCTAATATACTGGGGGAAGGCAGCATGGCAGTGCACTTCATACACACACAGTTCTGCTCCATACACACAATACCTATGCCTGAGCACAGCAGTGCCACACATGGTAGCTCACAGGTACTGTACAGTCTCATTATGGTGTATAGTCAGAGATTAGTTCAGGGATCTGTATGATCAGTGAACTAATTGAACTACTGAACTATTTGCAGGACTCATGAGTCATCAGGACAATGTAGTTCATTTGGATCCGCAGAGTCCAGACTATGTCTGAGCTCAGCAATGCCATCTTTGGCAGCTAACATGTACTGCCTCCTGTGTTACGTATTGCATGAGAGCTGATAACATGGCTGCTGCAGAAGCACCTACACACACAGGTCCCAGCAGAAGATTTAGCCCAGCAGTATGCTCAGTACCAGAAGCAGCAGCAAGTGCTTGGACATCTGAACTAAACATATAATGATAGTATCACATAAAGGTGAGCAGCATGAGCACACATGCTCACTCACAGACACACCACACAACTTTGTCTAGGCAGTGCATATTTATATTTTATTAGATCTGTATTTGCTGGGCTTTGTTGTACTTTTAACTTTAGATACAGGAAGTAAAGATCCAGTAAATAAGCCTTATGGATCTGCTGGGCTCTGTCTGTCTGTGTGTTACACTTCCCACTTGCTTTACTTCCTGGTGAACTAAATGAACTAATCTTTGCTAGAGCAGTGATCTGAACGATTTAGTTCACTTTGAAGATTAGTTCATTTTGAACTAATCATTCACAAACTACCAATCACTAATAACAAGAACATTATTGACGAATTGCCTTGCTGGTTGAAGACTATTGCATGATGTTCCCAGCAAACGTTGTAAAATAGGAAACTTTTGACTGATTGTACATAAACCAATCAGAATAGATTATTTTGAATGACAATTGCATCAACCAATCAGATGGTCTCAATTCTGAACTAATTTGCATAAGGGCATTATTTGATCTTCATAACTTACTGAGGTCCTTCCTTACCCTAGTCTAATTGAACACCTGCAGAACCAGCCACAGATAGTTGATAACAAGAACATTATTGACCAATTGTCTTGCTTGTTGAAGACTATTGCATGATGGTCCCAGCAAAAGTTGTAAAATAGGAAACTTTTGACTGATGGTACATAAACCAATCAGAATGGCTTATTTTGAATGACAATTGCATCAACCAATCAGATGATCTCAATTCTAAACGAATTTGCATAAGGGCTTTATTTGCTCTCCATAACTTACTGAGGTCCTTCCTAACCTTAGTTTAATTGAAAACCTACAGAACCAGCCACAGATAGTTGATAACAAGAGCATTCTTGACCAATTGTCTTGCTGGTTGAAGATTATTGCATGATGGTCCCAGCAAAAGTTCTAAAATAGGAAACTGTTGACTGATGGGACATAAACCAATCAGAATGGCTTATTTTAAATGACAATTGCATTAACCAATCAGATGGTCTCAATTCTGAACTAATTTTCATACAGGCTTTATTTGCTCTTCATAACTTACTGAGGTCCTTCCTCACCCTAGTCTAATTGAATACCTGCAGAACCAGCCACAGATAGTTGATAACAAGAACATTCTTGACCAATTGTCTTGCTGGTTAAGGCTATTGCATCACGCATACTTTTGGCCACGCCCCTTTTTCCAAGAAGCCCCTAAACCCAATGAAATAGCATTGAGGATTTAAATTCGTTAGGCCCCGGCACCTTTGGGTCCAGAAGCCCAGAATACCATTTAGAGTATAGACCTTGACATGGCTGAGGGTTGAGATACTTTTGGCCACAACCCTTTTTCCTAGAAGCCCCTAAACCCATTGAAATAGCATTGAGGGTTTAAATTCGTTAGGCCCCGCCCCTTTGGGTCCAGAAGCCCAGAATACCATTCAGAGTATAGACCTTGAAATGGCTGAGGGTTGAGATACTTTTGGCCACGCCCCTTTTGCCTAAAAGCCCCTAAACCCATTGAAATAGCATTGGGGGTTTAAATTCGTTAGGCCCCGCCCCTTTGGGTCCAGAAGCCCAGAATACCATTCATAGTATAGACCTTGACATGGCTGAGGGTTGAGATACTTTTGGCCACGCCCCTTTTGTCTAAAAGCCTCTAAATCCATTGAATTAGCATTGGGGGTTTAATTTGTTAGGCCCCGCCCCTTTGGGTCCAGAAGCCCAGAATACCATTCATAGTATAGACCTTGACATGGCTGAGGGTTGAGATACTTTTGACCACGCAACTTTTGCCTAGAAGGCCCTAAACCCATTGAAAAAGCATTGGGGGTTTAAATTCGTTAGGCCACACCCCTTTGGTGTAAGAAGCACAATACCATTCAGAGTATAGACCTTGACATGGCTTAGGGTTGAGATACTTTTGACCACGCAACTTTTGCCTAGAAGCCCCTAAACCCATTGAAATAGCATTGGGGTTTAAAACCGTTAGGCCCCGCCCCTTTGGATGCAGAAGCCCAGAATACCATTCAGCGTATATACCTTGACATGGCTGGGGGTTGAGATACTTTTGACCACGCAACTTTTGCCTAGAAGCCCCTAAACCCATTGAAATAGCATTGGGGGTTTAAATTCGTTAGGCCCCGCCCCTTTGGGTCTAGAAGCCCAGAATACCATTCAGAGTATAGACCTTGACATGGCTGAGGGTTGAGATACTTTTGGCCACGACCCTTTTTCCTAGAAGCCCCTAAACCCATTGAAATAGCATTGAGGGTTTAAATTCGTTAGGCCCCGCCCCTTTGGGTCCAGAAGCCCAGAATACAATTCAGAGTATAGACCTTGACATGGCTGAGGGTTGAGATACTTTTGGCCGCGCCCCTTTTTCCTAGAAGCCCCTAAACCCTTTGAAATAGCATTGAGGGTTTAAATTTGTTAGACCCCACCCCTTTGGGTCCAGAAGCCCAGAATACCATTCATAGTATAGAACTTGACATGGCTGAGGGTTGAGATACTTTTGTCCACGCCCCTTTTTCCTAGAAGCCCCTAAACCCATTGAAATAGCATTGAGGGTTTAAATTCGTTAGGCCCCGCCCCTTTGGGTCCAGAAGCCCAGAATACCATTCATAGTATAGACCTTGACATGGCTGAGGGTTGAGATACTTTTGGCCACACCCCTTTTGCCTAGAAGCCCCTAAACCCATTGAAATATCATTGGGGGTTTAAATTCGTTAGGCCCCGCCCCTTTGTGTTCAGAAGCCAAGAATACCATTCATAGTATATAACTTGACATGGCTGAGGGTTGAGATACTTTTGGCCACGCCCCTTTTGCCTAGAAGCCCCTAAACCCATTAAATTAGCATTGGGGGGCTAAATTCGTTAGGACCCGCCCCTTTGGGTCCAGAAGCCCAGAATACCATTCAGAGTATAGACCTTGACATGGCTGAGGGTTCAGAAACTTTTGGCCACGCCCCTTTTGCCTAGAAGCCCCTAAACCCATTGAAATAGCATTGGGGGTTTAAATTCGTTAGGCCCCGCCCCTTTGGGTGCAGAAGCCCAGAATACTATTCAGAATATATACCTTGACATGGCTGAGGGTTGAGATACTTTTGACCACACCCCTTTTTCCTAGAAGCCCCTAAACCCATTGAAATAGCATTGGGGGTTTAAATTCGTTAGGCCCCGCCCCTTTGGGTCCAGAAGCCCAGAATACCATTCAGAGTATAGACCTTGACATGGCTGAGGGTTCAGATACTTTTGGCCACGCCCCTTTTGTCTAAAAGCCCCTAAACCCATTGAAATAGCATTGGGGGTTTAAATTCGTTAGGCCCCGCCCCTTTGGGTCCAGAAGCCCAGAATACCATTCAGAGTATAGACCTTGACATGGCTGAGGGTTGAGATACTTTTGGCCATGCCCCTTTTGTCTAAAAGCCCTTAAAACCAATGAAATAGCATTGGGGGTTTAATTCGTTAGGCCCCGCCCCTTTGGGTCCAGAAGCCCAGAATACCATTCATAGTATAGACCTTGACATGGCTGAGGGTTGAGATACTTTTGGCCATGCCCCTTTTGCCTAGAAGCTCCTAAACCCATTGAAATAGCATTTGGGGTTTAAATTCGTTAGGCCCCACCCCTTTGTGTTCAGAAGCACAGAATACCATTCAGAGTATAGACCTTGACATGGCTGAGGGTTGAGATACTTTTGGCCACGTCCCTTTTGCCTAGAAGCCCCTAAACCCATTGAAATAGCATTGGGGGTTTAAATTCGTTAGGCCCCACTCCTTTGGGTCCAGAAGCCCAGAATACCATTCATAGTATATAACTTGACATGGCTGAGGGTTGAGATACTTTTGGCCATGCCCCTTTTGTCTAAAAGCCCCAAAACCCATTGAAATAGCATTGGGGGTTTAAATTCGTTAGGCCCCGCCCCTTTGGGTCCAGAAGCCCAGAATGCCATTCAGAGTATAGACCATGACATGGCTGAGGGTTGAGATACTTTTGGCCACGCCCCTTTTGCCTAAAAGCTCCTAAACCCATTTGAAATAGCATTGGGGGTTTAAATTCGTTAGGCCCCACCCCTTTGGGTCCAGAAGCCCAGAATACCATTCATAGTATAGACCTTGACATGGCTGAGGGTTGAGATACTTTTGTCCACGCCCCTTTTTCCTCGAAGCCCCTAAACCCATTGAAATAGCATTGAGGGTTTAAATTCGTTAGGCCCCGCCCCTTTGGGTCCAGAAGCCCAGAATACCATTCATAGTATAGACCTTGACATGGCTGAGGGTTGAGATACTTTTGGCCACGCCCCTTTTGCCTAGAAGCCCCTAAACCCCTTGAAATAGCATTGGGGGTTTAAATTCGTTAGGCCCCGCCCCTTTGGGTGCAGAAGCCCAGAATACTATTTAGAATATATACCTTGACATGGCTGAGGGTTGAGATACTTTTGGCCACGCCCCTTTTGCCTAGAAGCCCCTAAACCCATAGAAATAGCATTGTTGGTTTAAATTTGTTAGGCCCCGCCCCTTTGGGTCCAGAAGCCCAGAATACCATTCAGAGTATAGACCTTGACATGGCTGAGGGTTGAGATACTTTTGGCCATGCCCCTTTTGTCTAAAAGCCCCTAAACCCATTGAAATAGCATTGGGGGTTTAATTCGTTAGGCCCCGCCCCTTAGGGTCCAGAAGCCCAGAATACCATTCATAGTATAGACCTTGACATGGCTGAGGGTTGAGATACTTTTGGCCATGCCCCTTTTGCCTAGAAGCCCCTAAACCCATTGAAATAGCATTGGGGGTTTAAATTCGGTAGGCCCCACCCCTTTGTGTTCAGAAGCACAGAATACCATTCAGAGTATAGACCTTGACATGGCTGAGGGTTGAGATACTTTTGGCCACGTCCCTGTTGCCTAGAAGCCCCTAAACCCATTGAAATAGCATTGAGGGTTTAAATTCGTTAGGCCCCACTCCTTTGGGTCCAGAAGCCCAGAATACCATTCATAGCATATAACTTGACATGGCTGAGGGTTGAGATACTTTTGGCCATGCCCCTTTTGCCTAGAAGCCCCTGAACCCATTGAAATAGCATTGGGGGTTTAAATTCGTTAGGCCCCGCCCCTTTGGGTCCAGAAGCCCAGAATACCATTCATATTATAGACCTTGACATGGCTGAGGGTTGAGATACTTTTGGCCACGCCCCTTTTGCCTAGAAGCCCCTAAACCCATTGAAATAGCATTGGGGGTTTAAATTCGTTAGGCCCCGCCCCTTTGGGTGCAGAAGCCCAGAATACTATTCAGAATATATACCTTGACATGGCTGAGGGTTGAGATACTTTTGACCACGCCCCTTTTGCCTAGAAGCCCCTAAACCCATTGAAATAGCATTGTTGGTTTAAATTTGTTAGGCCCCGCCCCTTTGGGTCCAGAAGCCCAGAATACCATTCAGAGTATAGACCTTGACATGGCTGAGGATTGAGATACTTTTGGCCATGCCCCTTTTGTCTAAAAGCCCCTAAACCCATTGAAATAGCATTGGGGGTTTAATTCGTTAGGCCCCGCCCCTTTGGGTCCAGAAGCCCAGAATACCATTCATAGTATAGACCTTGAAATGGCTGAGGGTTGAGATACTTTTGGCCATGCCCATTTTGCCTAGAAGCCCCTAAACCCATTGAAATAGCATTGGTGGTTTAAATTCGTTAGGCCCCACCCCTTTGGGTCCAGAAGCCCAGAATACCATTCATAGTATATAACTTGACATGGCTGAGGGTTGAGATACTTTTGGCCATGCCCCTTTTGCCTAGAAGCCCCTGAACCCATTGAAATAGCATTGAGGGTTTAAATTCGTTAGACCCCGCCCCTTTGGGTCCAGAAGCCCAGAATACCATTCAGAGTATAGACCTTGACATTGCTGAGGGTTGAGATACTTTTGGCCACGCCCCTTTTGCCTAGAAGCCCCTAAACCCCTTGAAATAGCATTGGGGGTTTAAATTCGTTAGGCCCCGCCCCTTTGGGTGCAGAAGCCCAGAATACCATTTAGAATATATACCTTGACATGGCTGAGGGTTGAGATACTTTTGGCCACGCCCCTTTTGCCTAGAAGCCCCTAAACCCATAGAAATAGCATTGTTGGTTTAAATTTGTTAGGCCCCACCCCTTTGGGTCCAGAAGCCCAGAATACCATTCAGAGTATAGACCTTGACATGGCTGAGGGTTGAGATACTTTTGGCCATGCCCCTTTTGTCTAAAAGCCCCTAAACCCATTGGAATAGCATTGGGGGTTTAATTCGTTAGGCCCCGCCCCTTAGGGTCCAGAAGCCCAGAATACCATTCATAGTATAGACCTTGACATGGCTGAGGGTTGAGATACTTTTGGCCATGCCCCTTTTGCCTAGAAGCCCCTAAACCCATTGAAATAGCATTGGGGGTTTAAATTCGGTAGGCCCCACCCCTTTGGGTTCAGAAGCACAGAATACCATTCAGAGTATAGACCTTGACATGGCTGAGGGTTGAGATACTTTTGGCCACGTCCCTGTTGCCTAGAAGCCCCTAAACCCATTGAAATAGCATTGAGGGTTTAAATTCGTTAGGCCCCACTCCTTTGGGTCCAGAAGCCCAGAATACCATTCATAGTATATAACTTGACATGGCTGAGGGTTGAGATACTTTTGGCCATGCCCCTTTTGCCTAGAAGCCCCTGAACCCATTGAAATAGCATTGGGGGTTTAAATTCGTTAGGCCCCGCCCCTTTGGGTCCAGAAGCCCAGAATACCATTCATATTATAGACCTTGACATGGCTGAGGGTTGAGATACTTTTGGCCACGCCCCTTTTGCCTAGAAGCCCCTAAACCCATTGAAATAGCTTTGGGGGTTTAAATTCGTTAGGCCCCGCCCCTTTGGGTGCAGAAGCCCAGAATACTATTCAGAATATATACCTTGACATGGCTGAGGGTTGAGATACTTTTGACCACGCCCCTTTTGCCTAGAAGCCCCTAAACCCATTGAAATAGCATTGTTGGTTTAAATTTGTTAGGCCCCGCCCCTTTGGGTCCAGAAGCCCAGAATACCATTCAGAGTATAGACGTTGACATGGCTGAGGGTTGAGATACTTTTGGCCATGCCCCTTTTGTCTAAAAGCCCCTAAACCCATTGAAATAGCATTGGGGGTTTAATTCGTTAGGCCCCGCCCCTTTGGGTCCAGAAGCCCAGAATACCATTCATAGTATAGACCTTGAAATGGCTGAGGGTTGAGATACTTTTGGCCATGCCCATTTTGCCTAGAAGCCCCTAAACCCATTGAAATAGCATTGGGGGTTTAAATTCGTTAGGCCCCACCCCTTTGGGTCCAGAAGCCCAGAATACCATTCATAGTATATAACTTGACATGGCTGAGGGTTGAGATACTTTTGGCCATGCCCCTTTTGCCTAGAAGCCCCTGAACCCATTGAAATAGCATTGAGGGTTTAAATTCGTTAGACCCCGCCCCTTTGGGTCCAGAAGCCCAGAATACCATTCAGAGTATAGACCTTGACATTGCTGAGGGTTGAGATACTTTTGGCAATGCCCCTTTTTCCTCGAAGCCCCTAAACCCATTGAAATAGCATTGAGGGTTTAAATTCGTTAGGCCCTGCCCCTTTGGGTCCAGAAGCCCAGAATACCATTCATAGTATAGGCCTTGACATGGCTGAGGGTTGAGATACTTTTGGCCACGCCCCTTTTGCCTAGAAGCCCCTAAACCCATTGAAATAGCATTGGGGGTTTAAATTCGGTAGGCCCCACCCCTTTGTGTTCAGAAGCACAGAATACCATTCAGAGTATAGACCTTGACATGGCTGAGGGTTGAGATACTTTTGACCACGTCCCTGTTGCCTAGAAGCCCCTAAACCCATTGAAATAGCATTGAGGGTTTAAATTCGTTAGGCCCCACTCCTTTGGGTCCAGAAGCCCAGAATACCATTCATAGCATATAACTTGACATGGCTGAGGGTTGAGATACTTTTGGCCATGCCCCTTTTGCCTAGAAGCCCCTGAACCCATTGAAATAGCATTGGGGGTTTAAATTCGTTAGGCCCCACCCCTTTGGGTCCAGAAGCCCAGAATACAATTCATATTATAGACCTTGACATGGCTGAGGGTTGAGATACTTTTGGCCACGCCCCTTTTGCCTAGAAGCCCCTAAACCCATTGAAATAGCATTGGGGGTTTAAATTCGTTAGGCCCCGCCCCTTTGGGTGCAGAAGCCCAGAATACTATTCAGAATATATACCTTGACATGGCTGAGGGTTGAGATACTTTTGACCACGCCCCTTTTGCCTAGAAGCCCCTAAACCCATTGAAATAGCATTGTTGGTTTAAATTTGTTAGGCCCCGCCCCTTTGGGTCCAGAAGCCCAGAATACCATTCAGAGTATAGACCTTGACATGGCTGAGGATTGAGATACTTTTGGCCATGCCCCTTTTGTCTAAAAGCCCCTAAACCCATTGAAATAGCATTGGGGGTTTAATTCGTTAGGCCCCGCCCCTTTGGGTCCAGAAGCCCAGAATACCATTCATAGTATAGACCTTGAAATGGCTGAGGGTTGAGATACTTTTGGCCATGCCCATTTTGCCTAGAAGCCCCTAAACCCATTGAAATAGCATTGGGGGTTTAAATTCGTTAGGCCCCACCCCTTTGGGTCCAGAAGCCCAGAATACCATTCATAGTATATAACTTGACATGGCTGAGGGTTGAGATACTTTTGGCCATGCCCCTTTTGCCTAGAAGCCCCTGAACCCATTGAAATAGCATTGAGGGTTTAAATTCGTTAGACCCCGCCCCTTTGGGTCCAGAAGCCCAGAATACCATTCAGAGTATAGACCTTGACATTGCTGAGGGTTGAGATACTTTTGGCCACGCCCCTTTTGCCTAGAAGCCCCTAAACCCCTTGAAATAGCATTGGGGGTTTAAATTCGTTAGGCCCCGCCCCTTTGGGTGCAGAAGCCCAGAATACTATTTAGAATATATACCTTGACATGGCTGAGGGTTGAGATACTTTTGGCCACGCCCCTTTTGCCTAGAAGCCCCTAAACCCATAGAAATAGCATTGTTGGTTTAAATTTGTTAGGCCCCGCCCCTTTGGGTCCAGAAGCCCAGAATACCATTCAGAGTATAGACCTTGACATGGCTGAGGGTTGAGATACTTTTGGCCATGCCCCTTTTGTCTAAAAGCCCCTAAACCCATTGGAATAGCATTGGGGGTTTAATTCGTTAGGCCCCGCCCCTTAGGGTCCAGAAGCCCAGAATACCATTCATAGTATAGACCTTGACATGGCTGAGGGTTGAGATACTTTTGGCCATGCCCCTTTTGCCTAGAAGCCCCTAAACCCATTGAAATAGCATTGGGGGTTTAAATTCGGTAGGCCCCACCCCTTTGTGTTCAGAAGCACAGAATACCATTCAGAGTATAGACCTTGACATGGCTGAGGGTTGAGATACTTTTGGCCACGTCCCTGTTGCCTAGAAGCCCCTAAACCCATTGAAATAGCATTGAGGGTTTAAATTCGTTAGGCCCCACTCCTTTGGGTCCAGAAGCCCAGAATACCATTCATAGTATATAACTTGACATGGCTGAGGGTTGAGATACTTTTGGCCATGCCCCTTTTGCCTAGAAGCCCCTGAACCCATTGAAATAGCATTGGGGGTTTAAATTCGTTAGGCCCCGCCCCTTTGGGTCCAGAAGCCCAGAATACCATTCATATTATAGACCTTGACATGGCTGAGGGTTGAGATACTTTTGGCCACGCCCCTTTTGCCTAGATGCCCCTAAACCCATTGAAATAGCTTTGGGGGTTTAAATTCGTTAGGCCCCTCCCCTTTGGGTGCAGAAGCCCAGAATACTATTCAGAATATATACCTTGACATGGCTGAGGGTTGAGATACTTTTGACCACGCCCCTTTTGCCTAGAAGCCCCTAAACCCATTGAAATAGCATTGTTGGTTTAAATTTGTTAGGCCCCGCCCCTTTGGGTCCAGAAGCCCAGAATACCATTCAGAGTATAGACGTTGACATGGCTGAGGGTTGAGATACTTTTGGCCATGCCCCTTTTGTCTAAAAGCCCCTAAACCCATTGAAATAGCATTGGGGGTTTAATTCGTTAGGCCCCGCCCCTTTGGGTCCAGAAGCCCAGAATACCATTCATAGTATAGACCTTGAAATGGCTGAGGGTTGAGATACTTTTGGCCATGCCCATTTTGCCTAGAAGCCCCTAAACCCATTGAAATAGCATTGGGGGTTTAAATTCGTTAGGCCCCACCCCTTTGGGTCCAGAAGCCCAGAATACCATTCATAGTATATAACTTGACATGGCTGAGGGTTGAGATACTTTTGGCCATGCCCCTTTTGCCTAGAAGCCCCTGAACCCATTGAAATAGCATTGAGGGTTTAAATTCGTTAGACCCCGCCCCTTTGGGTCCAGAAGCCCAGAATACCATTCAGAGTATAGACCTTGACATTGCTGAGGGTTGAGATACTTTTGGCAATGCCCCTTTTTCCTCGAAGCCCCTAAACCCATTGAAATAGCATTGAGGGTTTAAATTCGTTAGGCCCTGCCCCTTTGGGTCCAGAAGCCCAGAATACCATTCATAGTATAGGCCTTGACATGGCTGAGGGTTGAGATACTTTTGGCCACGCCCCTTTTGCCTAGAAGCCCCTAAACCCATTGAAATAGCATTGAGGGTTTAAATTCGTTAGGCCCCGCCCCTTTGAGTCCAGAAGCCCAGAATACCATTCAGAGTATAGACCTTGAAATGGCTGAGGGTTGAGATACTTTTGGCCACGCCCCTTTTGTCTAAAAGCCCCTAAACCCATATAAATAGCATTGGGGTTTTAAATTCGTTAGGCCCCGCCCCTTTGGGTCCAGAAGCCCAGAATACCATTCATAGTATAGACCTTGACATGGCTGAGGGTTGACATACTTTTGACCACGCAACTTTTGCCTAGAAGGCCCTAAACCCATTGAAAAAGCATTGGGGGTTTAAATTCGTTAGGCCACACCCCTTTGGTGTAAGAAGCACAATACCATTCAGAGTATAGACCTTGACATGGCTTAGGGTTGAGATACTTTTGACCACGCAACTTTTGCCTAGAAGCCCCTAAACCCATTGAAATAGCATTGGGGTTTAAAACCGTTAGGCCCCGCCCCTTTGGATGCAGAAGCCCAGAATACCATTCAGCGTATATACCTTGACATGGCTGGGGGTTGAGATACTTTTGACCACGCAACTTTTGCCTAGAAGCCCCTAAACCCATTGAAATAGCATTGGGGGTTTAAATTCGTTAGGCCCCACTCCTTTGGGTCCAGAAGCCCAGAATACCATTCATAGTATATAACTTGACATGGCTGAGGGTTGAGATACTTTTGGCCACGCCCCTATTGCCTAGAAGCCCCTAAACCCATTGAAATAGCATTGGGGGTTTAAATTCGTTAGGCCCCGCCCCTTTGGGTCTAGAAGCCCAGAATACCATTCAGAGTATAGACCTTGACATGGCTGAGGGTTGAGATACTTTTGGCCACGACCCTTTTTCCTAGAAGCCCCTAAACCCATTGAAATAGCATTGAGGGTTTAAATTCGTTAGGCCCCGCCCCTTTGGGTCCAGAAGCCCAGAATACAATTCAGATTATAGACCTTGACATGGCTGAGGGTTGAGATACTTTTGGCCGCGCCCCTTTTTCCTAGAAGCCCCTAAACCCTTTGAAATAGCATTGAGGGTTTAAATTTGTTAGACCCCACCCCTTTGGGTCCAGAAGCCCAGAATACCATTCATAGTATAGACCTTGACATGGCTGAGGGTTGAGATACTTTTGTCTACGCTCCTTTTTCCTAGAAGCCCCTAAACCCATTGAAATAGCATTGAGGGTTTAAATTCGTTAGGCCCCGCCCCTTTGTGTTCAGAAGCCAAGAATACCATTCATAGTATATAACTTGACATGGCTGAGGGTTGAGATACTTTTGGCCACGCCCCTTTTGCCTAGAAGCCCCTAAACCCATTAAATTAGCATTGGGGGTCTAAATTCGTTAGGACCCGCCCCTTCGGGTCCAGAAGCCCAGAATACCATTCAGAGTATAGACCTTGACATGGCTGAGGGTTGAGATACTTTTGGCCATGCCCCTTTTGTCTAAAAGCCCCTAAACCCATTGAAATAGCATTGGGGGTTTAATTCGTTAGGCCCCGCCCCTTTGGGTCCAGAAGCCCAGAATACCATTCATAGTATAGACCTTGACATGGCTGAGGGTTGAGATACTTTTGGCCATGCCCCTTTTGCCTAGAAGCCCCTAAACCCATTGAAATAGCATTTGGGGTTTAAATTCGTTAGGCCCCACCCCTTTGTGTTCAGAAGCACAGAATACCATTCAGAGTATAGACCTTGACATGGCTGAGGGTTGAGATACTTTTGGCCACGTCCCTTTTGCCTAGAAGCCCCTAAACCCATTGAAATAGCATTGGGGGTTTAAATTCGTTAGGCCCCACCCCTTTGGGTCCAGAAGCCCAGAATACCATTCATAGTATAGACCTTGACATGGCTGAGGGTTGAGATACTTTTGTCCACGCCCCTTTTTCCTCGAAGCCCCTAAACCCATTGAAATAGCATTGAGGGTTTAAATTCGTTAGGCCCCGCCCCTTTGGGTCCAGAAGCCAAGAATACCATTCATAGTATAGACCTTGACATGGCTGAGGGTTGAGATACTTTTGGCCACGCCCCTTTTGCCTGGAAGCCCCTAAACCCATTGAAATAGCATTGGGGGTTTAAATTCGTTAGGCCCCGCCCCTTTGGGTGCAGAAGCCCAGAATACTATTTAGAATATATACCTTGACATGGCTGAGGGTTGAGATACTTTTGGCCACGCCCCTTTTGCCTAGAAGCCCCTAAACCCATTGAAATAGCATTGTTGGTTTAAATTTGTTAGGCCCCGCCCCTTTGGGTCCAGAAGCCCAGAATACCATTCAGAGTATAGACCTTGACATGGCTGAGGGTTGAGATACTTTTGGCCATGCCCCTTTTGCCTAGAAGCCCCTAAACCCATTGAAATAGCATTGGGGGTTTAAATTCGGTAGGCCCCACCCCTTTGTGTTCAGAAGCACAGAATACCATTCAGAGTATAGACCTTGACATGGCTGAGGGTTGAGATACTTTTGGCCACGTCCCTTTTGCCTAGAAGCCCCTAAACCCATTGAAATAGCATTGGGGGTTTAAATTCGTTAGGCCCCACTCCTTTGGGTCCAGAAGCCCAGAATACCATTCATAGTATATAACTTGACATGGCTGAGGGTTGAGATACTTTTGGCCATGCCCCTTTTGCCTAGAAGCCCCTGAACCCATTGAAATAGCATTGTGGGTTTAAATTCGTTAGGCCCCGCCCCTTTGGGTCCAGAAGCCCAGAATACCATTCATTTTATAGACCTTGACATGGCTGAGGGTTGAGATACTTTTGGCCACGCCCCTTTTGCCTAGAAGCCCCTAAACCCATTGAAATAGCATTGGGGGTTTAAATTCGTTAGGCCCCGCCCCTTTGGGTGCAGAAGCCCAGAATACTATTCAGAATATATACCTTGACATGGCTGAGGGTTGAGATACTTTTGACCAAGCCCCTTTTGCCTAGAAGCCCCTAAACCCATTGAAATAGCATTGTTGGTTTAAATTTGTTAGGCCCCGCCCCTTTGGGTCCAGAAGCCCAGAATACCATTCAGAGTATAGACCTTGACATGGCTGAGGGTTGAGATACTTTTGGCCAAGCCCCTTTTGTCTAAAAGCCCCTAAACCCATTGAAATAGCATTGGGGGTTTAATTCGTTAGGCCCCGCCCCTTTGGGTCCAGAAGCCCAGAATACCATTCATAGTATAGACCTTGAAATGGCTGAGGGTTGAGATACTTTTGGCCATGCCCCTTTTGCCTAGAAGCCCCTAAACCCTTTGAAATAGCATTGGGGGTTTAAATTCGTTAGGCCCCACCCCTTTGGGTCCAGAAGCCCAGAATACCATTCATAGTATATAACTTGACATGGCTGAGGGTTGAGATACGTTTGGCCATGCCCCTTTTGCCTAGAAGCCCCTGAACCCATTGAAATAGCATTGAGGGTTTAAATTCGTTAGACCCCGCCCCTTTGGGTCCAGAAGCCCAGAATACCATTCAGAGTATAGACCTTGACATTGCTGAGGGTTGAGATACTTTTGGCCATGCCCCTTTTTCCTCGAAGCCCCTAAACCCATTGAAATAGCATTGAGGGTTTAAATTCGTTAGGCCCCGCCCCTTTGGGTCCAGAAGCCCAGAATACCATTCATAGTATAGACCTTGACATGGCTGAGGGTTGAGATACTTTTGGCCACGCCCCTTTTGCCTAGAAGCCCCTAAACCCATTGAAATAGCATTGGGGGTTTAAATTCGTTAGGCCCCGCCCCTTTGGGTGCAGAAGCCCAGAATACTATTCAGAATATATACCTTGACATGGCTGAGGGTTGAGATACTTTTGACCACGCCCATTTTGCCTAGAAGCCCCTAAATCCATTGAAATAGCATTGTTGGTTTAAATTTGTTAGGCCCCGCCCCTTTGGGTCCAGAAGCCCAGAATACCATTCAGAATATAGACCTTGACATGGCTGAGGGTTGAGATACTTTTGGCCATGCCCCTTTTGTCTAAAAGCCCCTAAACCCATTGAAATAGCATTGGGGGTTTAATTCATTAGGCCCCGCCCCTTTGGGTCCAGAAGCCCAGAATACCATTCATAGTATAGACCTTGAAATGGCTGAGGGTTGAGATACTTTTGGCCATGCCCCTTTTGCCTAGAAGCCCCTAAACCCATTGAAATAGCATTGGGGGTTTAAATTCGTTAGGCCCCACCCCTTTGTGTTCAGAAGCACAGAATACCATTCAGAGTATAGACCTTGACATGGATGAGGGTTGAGATACTTTTGGCCACGTCCCTTTTGCCTAGAAGCCCCTAAACCCATTGAAATAGCATTGGGGGTTTAAATTCGTTAGGCCCCACTCCTTTGGGTCCAGAAGCCCAGAATACCATTCATAGTATATAACTTGACATGGCTGAGGGTTGAGATACTTTTGGCCATGCCCCTTTTGCCTAGAAGCCCCTGAACCCATTGAAATAGCATTGGGGGTTTAAATTCGTTAGGCCCCGCCCCTTTGGGTCCAGAAGCCCAGAATACCATTCATATTATAGACCTTGACATGGCTGAGGGTTGAGATACTTTTGGCCACGCCCCTTTTTCCTAGAAGCCCCTAAACCCTTTGAAATAGCATTGAGGGTTTAAATTAGTTAGACCCCGCCACTTTGGGTCCAGAAGCCCAGAATACCATTCAGAGTATAGACCTTGACATTGCTGAGGGTTGAGATACTTTTGGCCATGCCCCTTTTTCCTCGAAGCCCCTAAACCCATTGAAATAGCATTGAGGGTTTAAATTCGTTAGGCCCCGCCCCTTTGGGTCCAGAAGCCCAGAATACCATTCATAGTATAGACCTTGACATGGCTGAGGGTTGAGATACTTTTGGCCACGCCCCTTTTGCCTAGAAGCCCCTAAACCCATTGAAATAGCATTGGGGGTTTAAATTCGTTAGGCCCCGCCCCTTTGTGTTCAGAAGCACAGAATACCATTCAGAGTATAGACCTTGACATGGCTGAGGGTTGAGATACTTTTGGCCACGCCCCTTTTGCATAGAAGCCCCTAAACCCATTGAAATAACATTGGGGGTTTAAATTCGTTAGGCCCCACTCCTTTGGGTCCAGAAGCCCAGAATACCATTCATAGTATATAACTTGACATGGCTGAGGGTTGAGATACTTTTGACCATGCCCCTTTTGCCTAGAAGCCCCTAAACCCATTGAAATAGCATTGGGGGATTAATTCGTTAGGCCCCGCCCCTTTGGGTCCAGAAGCCCAGAATACCATTCATAGTATAGACCTTGACATGGCTGATGGTTGAGATACTTTTGTCCACGCCCCTTTTTCCTAGAAGCCCCTAAACCCATTGAAATAGCATTGAGGGTTTAAATTCGTTAGGCCCCGCCCCTTTGGGTCCAGAAGCCCAGAATACCATTCATAGTATAGACCATGACATGGCTGAGGGTTGAGATACTTTTGACCACGCCCCTTTTGCCTAGAAGCCCCTAAACCCATTGAAATAGCATTGGGGGTTTAAATTCGTTAGGCCCCGCCCCTTTGGGTCCAGAAGCCCAGAATGCCATTCAGAGTATAGACCATGACATGGCTGAGGGTGGAGATACTTTTGGCCACGCCCCTTTTGCCTAGAAGCCCCTAAACCCATTGAAATAGCATTGGGGGTTTAAATTCGTTAGGCCACGCCCCTTTGGGTCCAGAAGCCCAGAATACCATTCATAGTATAGAACATGACATGGCTGAGGGTTGAGATACTTTTGGCCACGCCCCTTTGCCTAGAAGCCCCTAAACCCATTGAAATAGCATTGGGGGTTTAAATTCGTTAGGCCCCGCCCCTTTGGGTCCAGAAGCCCAGAATGCCATTCAGAGTATAGACCATGACATGGCAGAGGGATGAGATACTTTTGGCCACGCCCCTTTTGCCTAGAAGCCCCTAAACCCATTGAAATAGCATTGGGGGTTTAAATTCGTTAGGCCCCGCCCCTTTGGGTCCAGAAGCCCAGAATGCCATTCAGAGTATAGACCATGACATGGCTGAGGGTTGAGATACTTTTGGAAACGCCCATTTGCCTAGAAGCCCCTAAACCCATTGAAATAGCATTGGGGGTTTAAATTCGTTAGGCCCCGCACCTTTGGGTCCAGAAGCCCAGAATACCATTCAGAGTATAGAACATGACATGGCTGAGGGTTGAGATATTTTTGGCCACGTCCCTTTGCCTAGAAGCCCCTAAACCCATTGAAATAGCATTGGGGGTTTAAATTCGTTATGCCCCGCCCCTTTGGGTCCAGAAGCCCAGAATACCATTCAGAGTATAGACCATGACCTGGCTGAGGGTTGAGATTCTTTTAGCCACGCCCCTTTTGCCTAGAAGCCCCTAAACCCATTGAAATAGCATTGGGGGTTTAAATTCGTTAGGCCACGCCCCTTTGGGTCCAGAAGCCCAGAATACCATTCAGAGTATAGACCATGACATGTCTGAGGGTTGAGATACTTTTGGCCACGCCCCTTTTGCCTAGAAGCCCCTAAACCCTTTGAAATAGCATTGGGGGTTTAAATTCGTTAGGCCCCGCCCCTTTTGGTCCAGAAGCCCAGAATGCCATTCAGAGTATAGACCATGACATGGCTGAGGGTTGAGATACTTTTGGCCACGCCCCTTTGCCTAGAAGCCCCTAAACCCATTGAAATAGCATTGGGGGTTTAAATTCGTTAGGCCCCGCCCCTTTGGGTCCAGAAGCCCAGAATGCCATTCAGAGTATAGACCATGACATGGCTGAGGGATGAGATACTTTTGGCCACGCCCCTTTTGCCTAGAAGCCCCTAAACCCATTGAAATAGCATTGGGTGTTTAAATTCGTTAGGCCCCGCCCCTTTGGGTCCAGAAGCCCAGAATGCCATTCAGAGTATAGACCATGACATGGCTGAGGGTTGAGATACTTTTGGAAACGCCCCTTTGCCTAGAAGCCCCTAAACCCATTGAAATAGCATTGGGGGTTTAAATTCGTTAAGCCTTGCACCTTTGGGTCCAGAAGCCCAGAATACCATTCAGAGTATAGATCATGACATGGCTGAGGGTTGAGATACTTTTGGCCACGCCCCTTTGCCTAGAAGCCCCTAAACCCATTGAAATAGCATTGGGGGTTTAAATTCGTTAGGCCCCGCCCCTTTGGGTCCAGAAGCCCAGAATACCATTCAGAGTATAGACCATGACCTGGCTGAGGGTTGAGATTCTTTTAGCCACGCCCCTTTTGCCTAGAAGCCCCTAAACCCATTGAAATAGCATTGGGGGTTTAAATTCGTTAGGCCACGCCCCTTTGGGTCCAGAAGCCCAGAATACCATTCAGAGTATAGACCATGACATGTCTGAGGGTTGAGATACTTTTGGCCACGCCCCTTTGCCTAGAAGCCCCTAAACCCCCTTGAAATAGCATTGGGGGTTTAAATTCGTTAGGCCCCGCCCCTTTGGGTCCAGAAGCCCAGAATACTATTCAGAGTATAGACCATGACATGGCTGAGGGTTGAGATACGTTTGGCCACGCCCCTTTTGCCTAGAAGCCCCTAAACCCATTGAAATAGCATTGGGGGTTTAAATTCGTTAGGCCCCGCCCCTTTGGGTCCAGAAGCCCAGAATGCCATTCAGAGTATAGACCATGACATGGCTGAGGGTTGAGATACTTTTGGCCACGCCCCTTTGCCTAGAAGCCCCTAAACCCATTGAAATAGCATTGGGGGTTTAAATTCGTTAGGCCCCGCCCCTTTGGGTCCAGAAGCCCAGAATACCATTCATAGTATATAACTTGACATAAATGAGGGTTGAGATACTTTTGACCACGCCCCTTTTGCCTAGAAGCCCCTAAACCCATTGAAATAGCATTGGGGGTTTAATTTGTTAGGCCCCGCCCCTTTGGGTCCAGAAGCCCAGAATACCATTCATAGTATAGACCATGACATGGCTGAGGGTTGAGATACTTTTGGCCACGCCCCTTTGCCTAGAAGCCCCTAAACCCATTGAAATAGCATTGGGGGTTTAAATTCGTTAGGCCCCGCCCCTTTGGGTCCAGAAACCCAGAATACCATTCAGAGTATAGACCATGACCTGGCTGAGGGTTGAGATTATTTTAGCCACGCCCCTTTTGCCTAGAAGCCCCTAAACCCATTGAAAAAGCATTGGGGGTTTAAATTCGTTAGGCCCCGCCCCTTTGGGTCCAGAAGCCCAGAATACTATTCAGAGTATAGACCATGACCTGGCTGAGGGTTGAGATTATTTTAGCCACGCCCCTTTTGCCTAGAAGCCCCTAAACCCATTGAAATAGCATTGTTGGTTTAAATTTGTTAGGCCCCGCCCCTTTGGGTCCAGAAGCCCAGAATACCATTCATAGTATAGACCATGACATGGCTGAGGGTTGAGATACTTTTGGCCACGCCCCTTTTGCCTAGAAGCCCCTAAACCCATTGAAATAGCATTGGGGGTTTAAATTCGTTAGGCCACGCCCCTTTGGGTCCAGAAGCCCAGAATGCCATTCAGAGTATAGACCATGACATGGCTGAGGGTTGAGATACTTTTGGCCACGCCCCTTTGCCTAGAAGCCCCTAAACCCATTGAAATAGCATTGGGGGTTTAAATTCGTTAGGCCCCGCCCCTTTGGGTCCAGAAGCCCAGAATACAATTCATAGTATAGACCATGACATGGCTGAGGGTTGAGATACTTTTGGCCACGCCCCTTTTGCCTAGAAGCCCCTAAACCCATTGAAATAGCATTGGGGGTTTAAATTCGTTAGGCCACGCCCCTTTGGGTCCAGAAGCCCAGAATACCATTCAGAGTATAGAACATGACATGGCTGAGGGTTGAGATACTTTTGGCCACGCCCCTTTGCCTAGAAGCCCCTAAACCCATTGAAATAGAATTGGGGGTTTAAATTCGTTAGGCCCCGCCCCTTTGGGTCCAGAAGCCCAGAATACCATTCAGAGTATAGACCATGACCTGGCTGAGGGTTGAGATTATTTTAGCCACGCCCCTTTTGCCTAGAAGCCCCTAAACCCATTGAAATAGCATTGGGGGTTTAAATTCGTTAGGCCACGCCCCTTTGGGTCCAGAAGCCCAGAATACCATTCAGAGTATAGACCATGACATGGCTGAGGGTTGAGATACTTTTGGCCACGCCCCTTTTGCCTAGAAGCCCCTAAACCCATTGAAATGGCATTGGGGGTTTAAATTCGTTAGGCCCCGCCCCTTTGGGTCCAGAAGCCCAGAATACCATTCAGAGTATAGACCATGACATGGCTGAGGGTTGAGATACGTTTGGCCACGCCCCTTTTGCCTAGAAGCCCCTAAAAACATTGAAATAGCATTGGGGGTTTAAATTCGTTAGGCCCCGCCCCTTGGGGTCCAGAAGCCCAGAATGCCATTCAGAGTATAGACCATGACATGGCTGAGGGTTGAGATACTTTTGGAAACGCCCCTTTGCCTAGAAGCCCCTAAACCCATTGAAATAGCATTGGGGGTTTAAATTCGTTAGGCCCCGCCCCTTTGGGTCCAGAAGCCCAGAATACCATTCAGAGTATAGACCATGACATGGCTGAGGGTTGAGATACTTTTGGCCACGCCCCTTTGCCTAGAAGCCCCTAAACCCATTGAAATAGATTTGGGTGTTTAAATTCGTTAGGCCCCGCCCCTTTGGGTCCAAGAGCCCAGAATACCATTCAGAGTATAGACCATGACATGGCTGAGGGATGAGATACTTTTGGCCACGCCCCTTTTGCCTAGAAGCCCCTAAACCCATTGAAATAGCATTTGGGGTTTAAATTCGTTAGGCCCCGCCCCTTTGGGTCCAGAAGCCCAGAATGCCATTCAGAGTATAGACCATGACATGGCTGAGGGTTGAGATACTTTTGGAAACGCCCCTTTGCCTAGAAGCCCCTAAACCCATTGAAATAGCATTGGGGGTTTAAATTCGTTAGTCCCCGCCCCTTTGGGTCCAGAAGCCCAGAATGCCATTCAGAATATAGACCATGACATGGCTGAGGGTTGAGATACTTTTGGCCACGCCCCTTTGCCTAGAAGCCCCTAAACCCATTGAAATAGCATTGGGGGTTTAAATTCGTTAGGCCCCGCCCCTTTGGGTCCAGAAGCCCAGAATACCATTCAGAGTATAGACCATGACCTGGCTGAGGGTTGAGATTCTTTTAGCCACGCCCCTTTTGCCTAGAAGCCCCTAAACCCGTTGAAATAGCATTGGGGGTTTAAATTCGTTAGGCAACGCCCCGTTGGGTCC
The DNA here is from genome assembly GCF_055691185.1 of Crinia signifera. Lineage (NCBI taxonomy): Eukaryota > Metazoa > Chordata > Amphibia > Anura > Myobatrachidae > Crinia > Crinia signifera. The sequence goes on from NC_139217.1 coordinate 204,376,402, forward strand.
ATAATCCCAGAATACCATTCAGAGTATAGACCATGACATGGCTGAGGGTTGAGATACTTTTGGCCACGCCCCTTTTGCCTAGAAGCCCCTAAACCCATTAAAATAGCATTGGGGGTTTAAATTCGTTAGGCCCCGCCCCTTTTGGTCCAGAAGCCCAGAATGCCATTCAGAGTATAGACCATGACATGGCTGAGGGTTGAGATACTTTTGGCCACGCCCCTTTGCCTAGAAGCCCCTAAACCCATTGAAATAGCATTGGGGGTTTAAATTCGTTAGGCCCCGCCCCTTTGGGTCCAGAAGCCCAGAATGCCATTCAGAGTATAGACCATGACATGGCTGAGGGTTGAGATACTTTTGGCCACGCCCCTTTTGCCTAGAAGCCCCTAAACCCATTGAAATAGCATTGGGGGTTTAAAATTGTTAGGCCATGCCTCTTTGGGTCCAGAAGCCCAGAATACCATTCAGAGTATAGACCATGACATGGCTGAGGGTTGAGATACTTTTGGCCACGCCCCTTTGCCTAGAAGCCCCTAAACCCATTGAAATAGCATTGGGGGTTTAAATTCGTTAGGCCCCGCCCCTTTGGGTCCAGAAGCCCAGAATACTATTCATAGTATAGACCATGACATGGCTGAGGGTTGAGATACTTTTGGCCACGCCCCTTTGCCTAGAAGCCCCTAAATCCATTGAAATAGCATTGGGGGTTTAAATTCGTTAGGCCCCGCCCCTTTGGGTCCAGAAGCCCAGAATACCATTCAGAGTATAGACCATGACCTGGCTGAGGGTTGAGATTCTTTTAGCCACGCCCCTTTTGCCTAGAAGCCCCTAAACCCGTTGAAATAGCATTGGGGGTTTAAATTCGTTAGGCCACGCCCCTTTGGGTCCAGAAGCTTAGAATACCATTCAGAGTATAGACCATGACATGGCTGAGGGTTGAGATACTTTTGGCCACGCCCCTTTTGCCTAGAAGCCCCTAAACCCATTGAAATAGCATTGGGGGTTTAAATTCGTTAGGCCCCGCCCCTTTTGGTCCAGAAGCCCAGAATGCCATTCAGAGTATAGACCATGACATGGCTGAGGGTTGAGATACTTTTGGCCACGCCCCTTTGCCTAAAAGCCCCTAAACCCATTGAAATAGCATTGGGGGTTTAAATTCGTTAGGCCCCGCCCCTTTGGGTCCAGAAGCCCAGAATACCATTCAGAGTATAGACCATGACATGGCTGAGGGTTGAGATACGTTTGGCCACGAACCTTTTGCCTAGAAGCCCCTAAACCCATTGAAATAGCATTGGGGGTTTAAATTCGTTAGGCCCCGCCCCTTTGGGTCCAGAAGCCCAGAATGCCATTCAGAGTATAGACCATGACATGGCTGAGGGTTGAGATACTTTTGGCCACGCCCCTTTTGCCTAGAAGCCCCTAAACCCATTGAAATAGCATTGGGGGTTTAAATTCGTTAGGCCACGCCCCTTTGGGTCCAGAAGCCCAGAATGCCATTCAGAGTATAGACCATGACATGGCTGAGGGTTGAGATACTTTTGGCCACGCCCCTTTGCCTAGAAGCCCCTAAACCCATTGAAATAGCATTGGGGGTTTAAATTCGTTAGGCCCCGCCCCTTTGGGTCCAAAAGCCCAGAATACCATTCAGAGTATAGACCATGACCTGGCTGAGGGTTGAGATTCTTTTAGCCACGCCCCTTTTGCCTAGAAGCCCCTAAACCCGTTGAAATAGCATTGGGGGTTTAAATTCGTTAGGCCACGCCCCTTTGGGTCCAGAAGCCCAGAATACCATTCAGAGTATAGACCATGACATGGCTGAGGGTTGAGATACTTTTGGCCACGCCCCTTTGCCTAGAAGCCCCTAAATCCATTGAAATAGCATTGGGGGTTTAAATTCGTTAGGCCACGCCCCTTTGGGTCCAGAAGCCCAGAATACCATTCAGAGTATAGACCATGACCTGGCTGAGGGTTGAGATTCTTTTAGCCACGCCCCTTTTGCCTAGAAGCCCCTAAACCCATTCAAATAGCATTGGGGGTTTAAATTCGTTAGGCCCCGCCCCTTTGGGTCCAGAAGCCCAGAATACCATTCAGAGTATAGACCATGACCTGGCTGAGGGTTGAGATTCTTTTAGCCACGCCCCTTTTGCCTAGAAGCCCCTAAACCCATTGAAATAGCATTGGGGGTTTAAATTCGTTAGGCCACGCCCCTTTGGGTCCAGAAGCCCAGAATACAATTCAGAGTATAGACCATGACATGGCTGAGGGTTGAGATACGTTTGGCCACGCCCCTTTTGCCTAGAAGCCCCTAAACCCATTGAAATAGCATTGGGGGTTTAAATTCGTTAGGCCCCGCCCCTTTGGGTCCAGAAGCCCAGTATGCCAATTCAGAGTATAGACCATGACATGGCTGAGGGTTGAGATACTTTTGGCCACGCCCCTTTTGACTAGAAGCCCCTAAACCCATTGAAATAGCATTGGGGGTTTAAATTCGTTAGGCCACGCCCCTTTGGGTCCAGAAGCCCAGAATGCCATTCAGAGTATAGACCATGACATGGCTGAGGGTTGAGATACTTTTGGCCACGCCCCTTTGCCTAGAAGCCCCTAAACCCATTGAAATAGCATTGGGGGTTTAAATTCGTTAGGCCCCGCCCCTTTGGGTCCAGAAGCCCAGAATACCATTCATAGTATAGATCATGACATGGCTGAGGGTTGAGATACTTTTGACCACGCCCCTTTTGCCTAGAAGCCCCTAAACCCATTGAAATAGCATTGGGGGTTTAAATTCGTTAGGCCACGCCCCTTTGGGTCCAGAAGCCCAGAATACCATTCAGAGTATAGACCATGACATGGCTGAGGGTTGAGATAATTTTGGCCACGCCCCTTTGCCTAGAAGCCCCTAAACCCATTGAAATAGCATTGGGGGTTTAAATTCGTTAGGCCCCGCCCCTTTGGGTCCAGAAGCCCAGAATACCATTCAGAGTATAGACCATGACCTGGCTGAGGGTTGAGATTATTTTAGCCACGCCCCTTTCGCCTAGAAGCCCCTAAACCCATTGAAATAGCATTGGGGGTTTAAATTCGTTAGGCCACGCCCCTTTGGGTCCAGAAGCCCAGAATACCATTCAGAGTATAGACCATGACATGGCTGAGGGTTGAGATACTTTTGGCCACGCCCCTTTTGCCTAGAAGCCCCTAAACCCATTGAAATAGCATTGGGGGTTTAAATTCGTTAGGCCCCGCCCCTTTGGGTCCAGAAGCCCAGAATTCCATTCAGAGTATAGACCATTGCATGGCTGAGGGTTGAGATACGTTTGGCCACGCCCCTTTTGCCTAGAAGCCCCTAAACCCATTGAAATAGCATTGGGGGTTTAAATTCTTTAGGCCACGCCCCTTTGGGTCCAGAAGCCCAGAATACCATTCAGAGTATAGACCATGACATAGCTGAGGGTTGAGATACTTTTGGCCACGCCCCTTTGCCTAGAAGCCCCTAAACCCATTGAAATAGCATTGGGGGTTTAAATTCGTTAGGCCCCGCCCCTTTGGGTCCAGAAGCCCAGAATGCCATTCAGAGTATAGACCATGATATGGCTGAGGGTTGAGATACTTTTGGCCACGCCCCTTTTGCCTAGAAGCCCCTAAACCCATTGAAAAAGCATTGGGGGTTTAAATTCGTTAGGCCCCGCCCCTTTGGGTCCAGAAGCCCAGAATGCCATTCAGAGTATAGACCATGACATGGCTGAGGGTTGAGATACTTTTGGCCACGCCCCTTTGCCTAGAAGCCCCTAAACCCATTGAAATAGCATTGGGGGTTTAAATTCGTTAGGCCCCGCCCCTTTGGGTCCAGAAGCCCAGAATACCATTTAGAGTATAGACAATGACCTGGCTGAGGGTTGAGATTCTTTTAGCCACGCCCCTTTTGCCTAGAAGCCCCTAAACCCGTTGAAATAGCATTGGGGGTTTAAATTCGTTAGGCCCCGCCCCTTTGGGTCCAGAAGCCCAGAATACCATTCAGAGTATAGACCATGACATGGCTGAGGGTTGACATACTTTTGGCCACGCCCCTTTTGCATAGAAGCCCCTAAACCCATTGAAATAGCATTGGGGGTTTAAATTCGTTAGGCCCCGCCCCTTTGGGTCCAGAAGCCCAGAATACCATTCAGAGTATAGACCATGACATGGCTGAGGGTTGAGATACGTTTGGCCACGCCCCTTTTGCCTAGAAGCCCCTAAACCCATTGAAATAGCATTGAGGGTTTAAATTCGTTAGGCCCCACCCCTTTGGGTCCAGAAGCCCAGAATGCCATTCAGAGTATAGACCATGACATGGCTGAGGGTTGAGATACTTTTGGCCACGCCCCTTTTGCCTAGAAGCCCCTAAACCCATTGAAATAGCATTGGGGGTTTAAATTCGTTAGGCCACGCCCCTTTGGGTCCAGAAGCCCAGAATGCCATTCAGAGTATAGACCATGACATGGCTGAGGGTTGAGATACTTTTGGCCACGCCCCTTTGCCTAGAAACCCCTAAACCCATTGAAATAGCATTGGGGGTTTAAATTCGTTAGCCCCCCCCCCCCTTTGGGTCCAGAAGCCCAGAATACCATTCAGAGTATAGAGAATGACATGGCTGAGGGTTGAGATACGTTTGGCCACGCCCCTTTTGCCTAGAAGCCCCTAAACCCATTGAAATAGCATTGGGGGTTTAAATTCGTTAGCCCCCCCCCCCTTTGGGTCCAGAAGCCCAGAATACCATTCAGAGTATAGACCATGAACATGGCTGAGGGTTGAGATACGTTTGACCACGCCCCTTTTGCCTAGAAGCCCCTAAACCCATTGAAATAGCATTGGGGGTTTAAATTCGTTAGGCCCCGCCCCTTTGGGTCCAGAAGCCCAGAATGCCATTCAGAGTATAGACCATGACATGGCTGAGGGTTGAGATACTTTTGGCCACGCCCCTTTTGCCTAGAAGCCCCTAAACCCATTGAAATAGCATTGGGGGTTTAAATTCGTTAGGCCCCGCCCCTTTGGGTCCCAGAAGCCCAGAATACCATTCATAGTATAGACCATGACATGGCTGAGGGTTGAGATACTTTTGGCCACGCCCCTTTTGCCTAGAAGCCCCTAAACCCATTGAAATAGCATTGGGGGTTTAAATTCGTTAGGCCCCGCCCCTTTGGGCCCAGAATGCCATTCAGAGTATAGACCATGACATGGCTGAGGGTTGAGATACTTTTGGCCACGCCCCTTTGCCTAGAAGCCCCTAAACCCATTGAAATAGCATTGGGGGTTTAAATTCGTTAGGCCCCGCCCCTTTGGGTCCAGAAGCCCAGAATACCATTCAGAGTATAGACCATGACCTGGCTGAGGGTTGAGATTCTTTTAGCCACGCCCCTTTTGCCTAGAAGCCCCTAAACCCATTGAAATAGCATTGGGGGTTTAAATTCGTTAGGCCCCGCCCTTTGGTCCAGAAGCCCAGAATGCCATTCAGAGTATAGACCATGACATGGCTGAGGGTTGAGATACTTTTGGCCACGCCCCTTTTGCCTAGAAGCCCCTAAACCCATTGAAATAGCATTGGGGGTTTAATTCGTTAGGCCACGCCCCTTTGGGTCCAGAAGCCCAGAATGCCATTCAGAGTATAGACCATGACATGGCTGAGGGTTGAGATACTTTTGGCCACGCCCCTTTGCCTAGAAGCCCCTAAACCCATTGAAATAGCATTGGGGTTTAAATTCGTTAGGCCCCGCCCCTTTGGGTCCAAAAGCCCAGAATACCATTCAGAGTATAGACCATGACCTGGCTGAGGGTTGAGATTCTTTTAGCCACGCCCCTTTTGCCTAGAAGCCCCTAAACCCGTTGAAATAGCATTGGGGGTTTAAATTCGTTAGGCCACGCCCCTTTGGGTCCAGAAGCCCAGAATACCATTCAGAGTATAGACCATGACATGGCTGAGGGTTGAGATACTTTTGGCCACGCCCCTTTGCCTAGAAGCCCCTAAATCCATTGAAATAGCATTGGGGGTTTAAATTCGTTAGGCCACGCCCCTTTGGGTCCAGAAGCCCAGAATACCATTCAGAGTATAGACCATGACCTGGCTGAGGGTTGAGATTATTTTAGCCACGCCCCTTTTGCCTAGAAGCCCCCTAAACCCATTCAAATAGCATTGGGGGTTAAATTCGTTAGGCCCGCCCCTTTGGGTCCAGAAGCCCAGAATACCATTCAGAGTATAGACCATGACCTGGCTGAGGGTTGAGATTCTTTTAGCCACGCCCCTTTTGCCTAGAAGCCCCTAAACCCATTGAAATAGCATTGGGGGTTTAAATTCGTTAGGCCACGCCCCTTTGGGTCCAGAAGCCCAGAATACAATTCAGAGTATAGACCATGACATGGCTGAGGGTTGAGATACTTTTGGCCACGCCCCTTTGCCTAGAAGCCCCTAAACCCATTGAAATAGCATTGGGGGTTTAAATTCGTTAGGCCCCGCCCCTTTGGGTCCAGAAGCCCAGAATACCATTCATAGTATAGATCATGACATGGCTGAGGGTTGAGATACTTTTGACCACGCCCCTTTTGCCTAGAAGCCCCTAAACCCATTGAAATAGCATTGGGGGTTTAAATTCGTTAGGCCACGCCCCTTTGGGTCCAGAAGCCCAGAATACCATTCAGAGTATAGACCATGACATGGCTGAGGGTTGAGATAATTTTGGCCACGCCCCTTTGCCTAGAAGCCCTAAACCCATTGAAATAGCATTGGGGGTTTAAATTCGTTAGGCCCCGCCCCTTTGGGTCCAGAAGCCCAGAATACCATTCAGAGTATAGACCATGACCTGGCTGAGGGTTGAGATTATTTTAGCCACGCCCCTTTCGCCTAGAAGCCCCTAAACCATTGAAATAGCATTGGGGGTTTAAATTCGTTAGGCCACGCCCCTTTGGGTCCAGAAGCCCAGAATACCATTCAGAGTATAGACCATGACATGGCTGAGGGTTGAGATACTTTTGGCCACGCCCCTTTTGCCTATAAGCCCCTAAACCCATTGAAATAGCATTGGGGGTTTAAATTCGTTAGGCCCCGCCCCTTTGGGTCCAGAAGCCCAGAATTCCATTCAGAGTATAGACCATTGCATGGCTGAGGGTTGAGATACGTTTGGCCACGCCCCTTTTGCCTAGAAGCCCCTAAACCCATTGAAATAGCATTGGGGGTTTAAATTCTTTAGGCCACGCCCCTTTGGGTCCAGAAGCCCAGAATACCATTCAGAGTATAGACCATGACATGGCTGAGGGTTGAGATACTTTTGGCCACGCCCCTTTGCCTAGAAGCCCCTAAACCATTGAAATAGCATTGGGGGTTTAAATTCGTTAGGCCCCGCCCTTTGGGTCCAGAAGCCCAGAATGCCATTCAGAGTATAGACCATGATATGGCTGAGGGTTGAGATACTTTTGGCCACGCCCCTTTTGCCTAGAAGCCCCTAAACCCATTGAAAAAGCATTGGGGGTTTAAATTCGTTAGGCCCCGCCCCTTTGGGTCCAGAAGCCCAGAATGCCATTCAGAGTATAGACCATGACATGGCTGAGGGTTGAGATACTTTTGGCCACGCCCCCTTTGCCAAGAAGCCCCTAAACCCATTGAAATAGCATTGGGGGTTTAAATTCGTTAGGCCCCGCCCCTTTGGGTCCAGAAGCCCAGAATACCATTCAGAGTATAGACAATGACCTGGCTGAGGGTTGAGATTCTTTTAGCCACGCCCCTTTTGCCTAGAAGCCCCTAAACCCGTTGAAATAGCATTGGGGTGTTTAAATTCGTTAGGCCCCGCCCCTTTGGGTCCAGAAGCCCAGAATACCATTCAGAGTATAGACCATGACATGGCTGAGGGTTGAGATACTTTTGGCCACGCCCCTTTTGCATAGAAGCCCTAAACCCATTGAAATAGCATTGGGGGTTTAAATTCGTTAGGCCCCGCCCCTTTGGGTCCAGAAGCCCAGAATACCATTCAGAGTATAGACCATGACATGGCTGAGGGTTGAGATACGTTTGGCCACGCCCCTTTTGCCTAGAAGCCCCTAAACCCATTGAAATAGCATTGAGGGTTTAAATTCGTTAGGCCCCACCCCTTTGGGTCCAGAAGCCCAGAATGCCATTCAGAGTATAGACCATGACATGGCTGAGGGTTGAGATACTTTTGGCCACGCCCCTTTTGCCTAGAAGCCCCTAAACCCATTGAAATAGCATTGGGGGTTTAAATTCGTTAGGCCACGCCCCTTTGGGTCCAGAAGCCCAGAAATGCCATTCAGAGTATAGACCATGACATGGCTGAGGGTTGAGATACTTTTGGCCACGCCCCTTTGCCTAGAAACCCCTAAACCCATTGAAATAGCATTGGGGGTTTAAATTCGTTAGCCCCCCCCCCCCCCCCCTTTGGGTCCAGAAGCCCAGAATACCATTCAGAGTATAGAGAATGACATGGCTGAGGGTTGAGATACGTTTGGCCACGCCCCTTTTGCCTAGAAGCCCCTAAACCCATTGAAATAGCATTGGGGGTTTAAATTCGTTAGCCCCCCCCCTTTGGGTCCAGAAGCCCAGAATACCATTCAGAGTATAGACCATGACATGGCTGAGGGTTGAGATACGTTTGGCCACGCCCCTTTGCCTAGAAGCCCCTAAACCCATTGAAATAGCATTGGGGGTTTAAATTCGTTAGGCCCCGCCCCTTTGGGTCCAGAAGCCCAGAATGCCATTCAGAGTATAGACCATGACATGGCTGAGGGTTGAGATACTTTTGGCCACGCCCCTTTTGCCTAGAAGCCCCTAAACCCATTGAAATAGCATTGGGGGTTTAAATTCGTTAGGCCACGCCCCTTTGGGTCCAGAAGCCCAGAATGCCATTCATAGTATAGACCATGACATGGCTGAGGGTTGAGATACTTTTGGCCACGCCCCTTTTGCCTAGAAGCCCCTAAACCCATTGAAATAGCATTGGGGGTTTAAATTCGTTAGGCCCCGCCCTTTGGGTCCAGAAGCCCAGAATGCCATTCAGAGTATAGACCATGACATGGCTGAGGGTTGAGATACGTTTGGCCACGCCCCTTTTGCCTAGAAGCCCCTAAACCCATTGAAATAGCATTGGGGGTTTAAATTCGTTAGGCCCAGCCCCTTTGGGTCCAGAAGCCCAGAATGCCATTCAGAGTATAGACCATGACATGGCTGAGGGTTGAGATACTTTTGGCCACGCCCCTTTTGCCTAGAAGCCCCTAAACCCATTGAAATAGCTTTGGGGGTTTAAATTCGTTAGGCCACGCCCCTTTGGGTCCAGAAGCCCAGAATGCCATTCAGAGTATAGACCATGACATGGCTGAGGGTTGAGATACTTTTGCCACGCCCCTTTGCCTAGAAGCCCCTAAACCCATTGAAATAGCATTGGTGGTTTAAATTCGTTAGGCCCCGCCCCTTTGGGTCCAGAAGCCCAGAATACAATTCATAGTATAGACCATGACATGGCTGAGGGTTGAGATACTTTTGGCCACGCCCCTTTTGCCTAGAAGCCCCTAAACCCATTTGAAATAGCATTGGGGGTTTAAATTCGTTAGGCCCCGCCCCTTTGGGTCCAGAAGCCCAGAATTCCATTCAGAGTATAGACCATTGCATGGCTGAGGGTTGAGATACGTTTGGCCACGCCCCTTTTGCCTAGAAGCCCCTAAACCCATTGAAATAGCATTGGGGGTTTAAATTCTTTAGGCCACGCCCCTTTGGGTCCAGAAGCCCAGAATACCATTCAGAGTATAGACCATGACATGGCTGAGGGTTGAGATACTTTTGGCCACGCCCCTTTACCTAGAAGCCCCTAAACCCATTGAAATAGCATTGGGGGTTTAAATTCGTTAGGCCCCGCCCTTTGGGTCCAGAAGCCCAGAATGCCATTCAGAGTATAGACCATGATATGGCTGAGGGTTGAGATACTTTTGGCCACGCCCCTTTTGCCTAGAAGCCCCTAAACCCATTGAAAAAGCATTGGGGGTTTAAATTCGTTAGGCCCCGCCCCTTTGGGTCCAGAAGCCCAGAATGCCATTCAGAGTATAGACCATGACATGGCTGAGGGTTGAGATACTTTTTGGCCACGCCCCTTTGCCTAGAAGCCCCTAAACCCATTGAAATAGTATTGGGGGTTTAAATTCGTTAGGCCCCGCCCCTTTGGGTCCAGAAGCCCAGAATACCATTCAGAGTATAGACAATGACCTGGCTGAGGGTTGAGATTCTTTTAGCCACGCCCCTTTTGCCTAGAAGCCCCTAAACCCGTTGAAATAGCATTGGGGGTTTAAATTCGTTAGGCCCCGCCCCTTTGGGTCCAGAAGCCCAGAATACCATTCAGAGTATAGACCATGACATGGCTGAGGGTTGAGATACTTTTGGCCACGCCCCTTTTGCATAGAAGCCCCTAAACCCATTGAAATAGCATTGGGGGTTTAAATTCGTTAGGCCCCGCCCCTTTGGGTCCAGAAGCCCAGAATACCATTCAGAGTATAGACCATGACATGGCTGAGGGTTGAGATACGTTTGGCCACGCCCCTTTTGCCTAGAAGTCCCTAAACCCATTGAAATAGCATTGAGGGTTTAAATTCGTTAGGCCCCACCCCTTTGGGTCCAGAAGCCCAGAATGCCATTCAGAGTATAGACCATGACATGGCTGAGGGTTGAGATACTTTTGGCCACGCCCCTTTTGCCTAGAAGCCCCTAAACCCATTGAAATAGCATTGGGGGTTTAAATTCGTTAGGCCACGCCCCTTTGGGTCCAGAAGCCCAGAATGCCATTCAGAGTATAGACCATGACATGGCTGAGGGTTGAGATACTTTTGGCCACGCCCCTTTGCCTAGAAACCCCTAACCCATTGAAATAGCATTGGGGGTTTAAATTCGTTAGCCCCCCCCCCCCCTTTGGGTCCAGAAGCCCAGAATACCATTCAGAGTATAGAGAATGACATGGCTGAGGGTTGAGATACGTTTGGCCACGCCCCTTTTGCCTAGAAGCCCCTAAACCCATTGAAATAGCATTGGGGGTTTAAATTCGTTAGCCCCCCCCCCTTTGGGTCCAGAAGCCCAGAATACCATTCAGAGTATAGACCATGACATGGCTGAGGGTTGAGATACGTTTGGCCACGCCCCTTTTGCCTAGAAGCCCCTAAACCCATTGAAATAGCATTGGGGGTTAAATTCGTTAGGCCCCGCCCCTTTGGGTCCAGAAGCCCAGAATGCCATTTAGAGTATAGACCATGACATGGCTGAGGGTTGAGATACTTTTGGCCACGCCCCTTTTGCCTAGAAGCCCCTAAACCCATTGAAATAGCATTGGGGGTTTAAATTCGTTAGGCCCCGCCCCTTTGGGTCCAGAAGCCCAGAATACCATTCATAGTATAGACCATGACATGGCTGAGGGTTGAGATACTTTTGGCCACGCCCCTTTTGCCTAGAAGCCCCTAAACCCATTGAAATAGCATTGGGGGTTTAAATTCGTTAGGCCCCGCCCCTTTGGGTCCAGAAGCCCAGAATGCCATTCAGAGTATAGACCATGACATGGCTGAGGGTTGAGATACTTTTGGCCACGCCCCTTTGCCTAGAAGCCCCTAAACCCATTGAAATAGCATTGGGGGTTTAAATTCGTTAGGCCCCGCCCCTTTGGGTCCAGAAGCCCAGAATACCATTCAGAGTATAGACCATGACCTGGCTGAGGGTTGAGATTCTTTTAGCCACGCCCCTTTTGCCTAGAAGCCCCTAAACCCATGAAATAGCATTGGGGGTTTAAATTCGTTAGGCCACGCCCCTTGGGGTCCAGAAGCCCAGAATACAATTCAGAGTATAGACCATGACATGGCTGAGGGTTGAGATACGTTTGGCCACGCCCCTTTTGCCTAGAAGCCCCTAAACCCATTGAAATAGCATTGGGGGTTTAAATTCGTTAGGCCCAGCCCCTTTGGGTCCAGAAGCCCAGAATGCCATTCAGAGTATAGACCATGACATGGCTGAGGGTTGAGATACTTTTGGCCACGCCCCTTTTGCCTAGAAGCCCTAAACCCATTGAAATAGCTTTGGGGGTTTAAATTCGTTAGGCCACGCCCCTTTGGGTCCAGAAGCCAGAATGCCATTCAGAGTATAGACCATGACATGGCTGAGGGTTGAGATACTTTTGGCAACGCCCCTTTGCCTAGAAGCCCCTAAACCCATTGAATAGCATTGGTGGTTTAAATTCGTTAGGCCCCGCCCCTTTGGGTCCAGAAGCCCAGAATACAATTCATAGTATAGACCATGACATGGCTGAGGGTTGAGATACTTTTGGCCACGCCCCTTTTGCCTAGAAGCCCCTAAACCCATTGAAATAGCATTGGGGGTTTAAATTCGTTAGGCCACACCCCTTTGGGTCCAGAAGCCCAGAATACCATTCAGAGTATAGACCATGACATGGCTGAGGGTTGAGATACTTTTGGCCACGCCCCTTTTGCCTAGAAGCCCCTAAACCCATTGAAATGGCATTGGGGGTTTAAATTCGTTAGGCCCCGCCCCTTTGGGTCCAGAAGCCCAGAATACCATTCAGAGTATAGACCATGACATGGCTGAGGGTTGAGATACGTTTGGCCACGCCCCTTTTGCCTAGAAGCCCCTAAACCCATTGAAATAGCATTGGGGGTTTAAATTCGTTAGGCCAAACCCCTTTGGGTCCAGAAGCCCAGAATAACATTCAGAGTATAGACCATGACATGGCTGAGGGTTGAGATACTTTTGGCCACGCCCCTTTGCCTAGAAGCCCCTAAACCCATTGAAATAGCATTGGGGGTTTAAATTCGTTAGGCCCCGCCCCTTTGGGTCCAGAAAGCCCAGAATGCCATTCAGAGTATAGACCATGACATGGCTGAGGGATGAGATACTTTTGGCCACGCCCCTTTTGCCTAGAACCCCATAAACCCATTGAAATAGCATTGGGGGTTTAAATTCGTTAGGCCCCGCCCCTTGGGTCCAGAAGCCCAGAATGCCATTCAGAGTATAGACCATGACATGGCTGAGGATGAGATACTTTTGGCCACGCCCCTTTTGCCTAGAACCCATAAACCCATTGAAATAGCATTGGGGGTTTAAATTCGTTAGGCCCCGTCA